>NW_009716387.1:0-25511 GCF_000703405.1 Apaloderma vittatum
CAGGGAAGTGGTTTTGTTTGTGTATTCAAGCCATTACTTCAGTCTTGGAAGTTGTTGTCACAGAAGTAGCTTGGGTTTGTGCACTTTACGCGTCACACGCTGAATCAAAACCACCGTTTGTCCACAGCCTCAGCAACAGCCGCCCTTCCCTGCCGTGTCAGAAATCCAGAAGCCAGACGTTCAGCTTTGCCCATACTGTATCGCGTTATTTGTCATGTCCAACCATCTGCGGCTTGACATAAAATAACACGCTCTACGTTTCTCACAGTTTCACGTGTGAGGTGTTTTCATAGAGTCACAGAATGTCAGGGGTTGGAAGGGACCTTGAAAGATCATCTAGTCCAGCCCAACCCCCCTGCCAGAGCAGGATCACCTACAGTAGGTCACACAGGAATGCGTCCAGGTGGGGGTTGAAATCAGTCTCCAGAGAAGGAGCCTCCACAACCTCTCTGGGCAGCCTGTGCCAGTGCTCTGTCACCCTCACAGTGAAAAAGTTTCTCCTCATGTTGAGGTGGAACTTCCCATTTATTCCTTGTTCTATTGCTGGGCACTGCTGAGAAGAGATTGTCTCCTTCCCCTGGACACCCACCCCTCAGATATTTCTATACGTTAATAAGGTCCCCTCTCAGCCATCTCCTTTCAAGGCTAAACAGCCCCAGTTCTCTCAGTCTCTCTTCACAGGAGAGATGTTCAAGTTCCATAATCATCCTCATAGCTCTCCATTGGACTCTCTCCAGTAGGTCCCTGTCTCTCTTGAATTGGGGAGCCCAAAACTACAGAGCGGTGCAAATACAGCCATGATCCACACGAGATGCTGTGGAATGTGCCAGGTGCTTGCCCAGCAGGGCAGCAAGGTTCCATTACAGCATCTTGGTGTGACTGCAGCACAGGGTGATGTTCCTCAATTACATCTATACAGAGAAGCAAGCGCTAGTAGATTATCTTACATACCATCCAAGCCTTGGCATGATCATGGATATGGTTTTGAAAGACAGTATGGTCAGGAATGGTTCCTAAAAAGTAATTTGGAATTAGTTGTCCACCAAACTAGATGGCTAGAGGGGGGATGGTCAGTAGACACACTCTACTCTTGCAAGAGAACAGGCCCCAGTGGTGTAATTTCCAAAATAAGATTTCTTCCTTCAACATTTTCCCTTTGACAGGTTTCTTTCTGGAGGCAACACAAGTTTGTTTGTTTCTCAAGATTTCATTTAAAACTTTGAGTCAAAACTGGTCACAAACTTTCAAAGGACCTGCTCACAAAAGTTTTTCTTTCCACTTTTTTGCTGCTCTGTTTGTATCTGTCTGTTATTACCTAACTCTTGATTCCTGTCCCAAAGAGCTTATAGTCTGTATATTCCTTGTGTGTTTGTACAGCTCTGGCACAGTGGAGCTCTAGCCTATGATCTGGGCTCATAGGTGCTGTGTTACTATGTCACCATGTTAGCTGGCTGCACTTATGCGGGCTAGAATTTTAATTTCTCTATTTTACATTTGACTTAGTTGCCTTTATCTCATTGTTAATTTAAATACTAATTTATTACTGAGTCGCCAAAACCAGTTACAGAGGAAGGTGGACACCTCTGATGGCTGAGCATAAGGCAGATGGGGAGAAACACAGAAGGGTTTTGCTCAGGAAACCGGGGAGCAGGTGGCTGCCCCGCTGCCTCCTGCCACCCGCCCAGTCTCTGTGGTCACTCCAGTGCTGGTACTGCCCTGCAATTGTGGAGATTGGGAATAAACATCACAGTGGTGAGGACTGCTGGCTCCCCACATACCTGGTTGCCCAGGGCTGAGTAGGATGCTGGGGTGGTGGGATGTCATGCCCATAAGTCCCTCACTTTAAAAAACAAAAACGACGACAACCAAAAACCCCACCCAAACACAACGAGCCAAGGCCAACAAAATGGAAGAATGTGCCTACCTGCATTGACTTGTCCCCACATAGGGTTGGCCATATAGTAGCTGTCCCAGAGAGTTGGCCACAGAGAGTTGGCACAACCCCTTTTTTTTTCTCCCTCTCACTAAGATTCAACTTTTTTGAATGAGGACACCTTAATCTGGCAGCACAGATTTCAGATCTCTCTGATCTCTAACCTCTAGGCTCAGTATCAGGTGATTTGGGGGGAGAGGTGAGATACTGTTTTGGGATAACCTGTCTCAGAGGCTTTTTTTTTTTGCAATACCATTCTTGGGGATTTTATTGGCGGTTTATGCCAAGGACTGTGCTTGTTCTGGATTTAAAGTACAGTCATCCTTTGAATGTTTATGGTAATAAACTCTTCACACAAAAATTGAGCTGTACAGAACAATTATAATGTTTAAATATGTATTTCACTTAAGCAAATGATCTTTTCAGTCTTGTTTGCTGTCAGAGCTGACAATCTTACTGTTGTGGGCTGATTTGTCACTGACAATGGTCCAGATTGTGTTGAAATCCTCAAAACAAGTTGAGGCACAGAATTAAATCCTGCACATGCAGTCACAGGACAATAAATTTCCTTTAATTACTTGCATTAATCTTGGGCAATTAATCAGTACATATGGTTGTTTACTATAGCCTTTCTCTTTTCCAAAGTTTGCTCTCCTGATTTAGGTTGAGGACTTGTATAAAACTCTCACTGGTGCCTCTGAGTCAAGTATGTTAAAGCAGAAACGTTGTCATTTATTTCAGTTTTCTACCTGCTATCTTTCGTCACATACATATCTATGTGTCGTTATCTGAGGAGCTGGCTTATTTTTTATGATTTCTACATCTGAAGTGCTAATATAGTTAATAGATACAATCAATTTTGCAAAATCATGAAAATAGTACTTTATTTTATTTCAGCTTCATGTTCAAATTTCTGTGGGTGGGAGAAGTGTCCCTGGTAACTCAGTAGTAAATCCTTCCCTCAAAATGTTCATTAGTCTAAAAATAATTACTTGCAAAACTTGAAACCTAAGCAAAAATTAGAATCTTACCATAACGGGAAGTTTTACAATTTGAATACTAATATTTGAACAACGACTCTGAAGTATAGAAGAGTCCGGAAGTATAAAATGCACAAAAGTTTTTGCAAGTGAAGCAAGTCTTTAAGGGATGGGTTATTATGGCTATGTGATCTGGCCAGAAAGTATGATTTATTTGAATGGCTCTTAGGAGGCAATGATCCACAATAAGGAAATTTAATTCAATGTTGAACTGGGAAAGTTGAAACTATTTTAGTTACTCCAGTATTAAAATGCTGTAACTGAATGTATAATGAACTCTGCCTGCTCTCTGTCATTCTCTAGATCCTGCCTTTACATAAAAGCCAATGAGAGTCAACTCTGAGTCCACGTACTTCTGTGCACAGTTTGAAATAAGCTTATATGCACTTGTGCTTACACGCAATAACTTTTTTAAAAAAATATGTTTCAGAGCTATTCTGAGAAAGTGGTTGCATTTAAGAATTAGCACGCTGTGAAAGCATTTATTGCTGTTCCATAAATTTAGCAGAGGTGTTTCTTTACAAAAGCATTTTGCATAAGTCTATGGAAATCATTTACTTCAGTGGAATTAGTGGAATCCATTTCATTAGGTCAGGCATGTTCTAGGGGAGAAAGCCTTTGTCCTGGCAGTCCATACGCTTTACATATTCCGTTATGCAAATCTGAGAATTCATTGGAGGTTCATTCTTGCTATGCTAGTTACAGTTTACTGTACAGTTTATCTGCTGCAGACAAATCTACATGCCATGAACAGCCTCAAACCTAGCAGCTTCTGCCCACAAAAGCAACATAAGCTTGTTTTACTGTTATTTGCACGTCAGCGACATTGTGTTCAGCGTATCATGCGCAAAGAGAGCTCCCATCCCAGTGAATTTAGAGTCTGAAAAGTATCAGGCCTGGTGCTCAGTTCACACAAAGCAACATAATCCCATTTAAGCCAGTGAACTCTGTTTACACAAGCAGAGGGTCTTGTGCATTGTTTCAAAAAGGTGGATTTTTTTTTTTTAAAGCAAGGCTAGAAGCAGGTAAGCAGATAGCATTTTTGTATCCAGCTCTGCCATAGTACAAGAAGAAACAAAGGCCTGGTCATAAAATACAGAAAAAAGATTCTATTTAACAGAATAAAAAACATACCCACACGTAGCTCAGAGTCATGTCAAGGTACATGTCCGCTTTGGATCTAAACTCCTCAGGCACCCTGTTTTTCCCCATATCTACCCCCACGCTGCAACTTGGGCACAAACATAAAAGCCTCCCTGTGCAGTCATCTCGGTGATACCAGCTGCCCCTCCCCTGCAGCCCGAGGTGACAGCCCAGCTCACCCACCCTGCGGGTTTTTCATGTTGCTGGCATGGGGCTGGGAACATCCTGATTGCTCAACTACCTTGTCCAGGTCAGATGTATTTATCCTGTGTAATTCTGCTTCCTGTGGCACGTTTAGTTTGATACAGTTTTCTCACTTTCTGTTTCATACTGCTAACAAGTCTGCATAGACACAGGCACAGCTTAATATGAACATGTCCATGACATCTTTAGGATTTTTTTATCTTTAGTGGTTTGCTAATTTCTCATGTTCTCCCTTCTGTGTAGCATGTTTTAAAGATAGCACATCCACATCACAAAATTCTTCCTCTTCCTCTTATCCATGTATTTCTGGGGCTGTTTAACCTGGAGAAGAGGAGACTCATCACTCTGTACAGCTACCTGAAAGGAGGTTGTAGCGATGCAGGGGTTGGTCTATTCTCCGTAGAGGCAAGTGAGAGGACAAGAGGAAGTGGCCTGAAGTTGTGCCAGGGGAAGTTCAGGTTGGATATTAGGAAGAATTTTGTTACTGAAAGGATTGTCAGGTGTTGGAACAGGCTGCCCAGGGAGGTGGCTGAGTCACCATCCCTGGAGGGGTTTAAGAAATGGGAGATGTTGTGCTGAGGGACATGGTTTAGTGGTGTTGACAGGGCTAGGACAAAGGTTGGACTTGATGATCTTGAAGGTCTCTTCCAACCAAAACTGTTCCATGATTCTGTGTTTTGTTATGAGAAATCTAAGACAAAGAGTGTAGTATTGATATATAAAAATGAATTCAAATTTTGTTCCAAATAAAATATAAGCTTCTTAACGTATAATCTTACTGCCAGAGTGCAATATCCTCAGTTCTTTCAAAGTTACAGTACAAGTTCCTGTGACATGCTCTGGTTACCCAGAAGCTGTTCTTGTAAAGTTCAGAGTCTTGCCTGAATGCTGATCCAAAGGTTTCCGAAGTTTGGAAAGGAGAGATCACATCCGTAGTATTGCTTTACATGTGTTTAATTTTCAGATTTTATGCCATCTTTTGATAATTGGAGTTCCTTCCCTGTTTATTTCACTGACATTTTGAATTCCCAGGTACCTTTCTGTCTGCATAGCTCAGCTACTGAATCAATCTCTGCCAACAGCAACCAACCTCCCTCACATGTCAGACTGCCTGTTTGACTTATCCACCTGTCCAGCTATGCTAATATATTCCATCCAGGCTAATATGCTGCCTGTGAAACCTACATAAAGCTGTATGGTGCCTCCAGCAGTTCAGCTAAATGGCGGATGAGTCTACATGGGTCTGCTTGGTGCTGGGTAGAAGTGCTGTGGTCCTATCTGTGATTTCTAATTATGTCAGCCTACAAATATTCTGCCCCACCACCATCGTAAGAGTAGGTCACTCTGAGCAATACAGTTCAGAGTCACTTAAGAAATCACCAGGTTGTTTCCTGGATCTGCCTCCTTTCACGCTGAATCACAAAATGGTAGGGGTTGGAAGGGACCTCTGAAGATTATCCAGTTCTACTAGAGCAGGATCACCTAGAGTAGATCACACAAGATCCCTCCTTCACTAGTTATTCAGCAGTGGCTATTCTTTAACTGGAATGGGAAGTGCTGTTCTCCCTCTCTTACTACTTCTCCTGAGTGGTTCTTCTCTCAAAGTCATAGCTATGTCCCAAGACCATCACCAAACAGATGTGCTCTCTACCTTCCAGGAGAGCAGCATCAGGGGTGTCTGGGTACATATCCTCTGTCTTGGGAAATATCTTGCATCTCACATTTACCACAGGTTTGCTGATTCTGTGCTTATTGCCCAGATCAAGTGCCAAATTTTCAAATTTTTGTGCTGTTTCCATCTTGCGAGTACCAACCACGTGTGAGGGCCACCAGTTGTACAGAGCCACTCAACCTTTCACAGCAATAATAACACCACAGTGGATGTATGGTAACACAGCGTCGGAAGAGTGACACTTGGACATGCTGTACTGGGTAACAGAAGGTGGACACAAGTTAAGCTCTGCTTTCTCCTGTTTTCCCCAAAGACCCACCAGGCTTCAAGCTAAGCCCACCCTAAGGCACTGGAGTTAAAAAAACAAATCAGCAGTTAAATTCCTACATTTAGATTGCGAGTCCAGACGTTTCTAATCCAACCAGGATCTTTCATCAGTGGAATCTGAAAGAAACAAAGAATAATGAGGAATAATACAGTTGATAACTATGCACAGAAGTTAATGTATCTAGCCCTCAGTTATGGTCCTTGAAATCCAGCCGCTCTCTCTGAATACCTCTCCTGTGATTCCTTTGTAAGCCACATTGCCCTTTTGTCATCCTCATTTTTTGTCTTTATACTGAGAGATATTCTTGCTTCTCTCTTTCCTCCATCTCAGTTTTTAGGGGTTTTGTAGAAAGATTTAATCATCTGCTGGTAGGTTCTTCATATCAGCCAGAGGGGGCTTAGAAGCAGGGGATCCCTGTGAGCTCTGAAGAAGCATGGACCACAACAAGCTGTGTTTATTCTTCTGCAGGGTAGAGATGTCTGATGCAAAGGACAGAAGCAGAGCTGCAATCTCACCACTGCCTGGGAAAAGATCTTTTCACATGGCAGCACCCCTAGATCTGTTCATGGTGCAGAAAGTGCTCTGATACCTAGTAGGACAGGAAAAGGAATTCTGTAAGAGAAGAACATACTTCGTCCCCTTTGAAGCAACCTGGAGTTCAGGGGCTGCAGAGCACAGCTAGGACTTTATTCCTCGAGTAGTCCCTTGCTGTGAGGCAGCACAGGAGTCTCAACAGAGCATCTGTGCTTTCAGAGTCAGAGCTCCAAAGCTGAGGTGGCACAAAATTACTGTGACAACCTCTTTCTGAATACACAAAAGTAGGAGTGACAGATGACTTCATTTTTTTAAAGAAGCCACAGCTGCAAGACACATTGAAATAAATTAACACCTATTACAAAGGACACACTTCCAGTGTTGCTGGAGATGATGGGATTCTTGTTTAAAATAAAAGGAAAAGTTATTAAAGAGAAATTCTGTACTGCATTTTGTACTATTTTTTATTCCATAGTGACATTTTATACTGAAAGGACTAATTCTGCAGGACTGGTAAGTATGATGATATGAATGAATCATTTGAAAGGTTTCCCTTCGGTGTGTATAAAAACTAACGTTCAAATATGACCAGGTCTGCTGGTGGTGTGTGCTCTGAAAACATTCATATTCTCTCATATTCAAATCTCAAAATTTTTCAAGCACAAATGCTCATCAGAAAAAAAGTAAACTCCTGCTCTTCATCATTCTTAAGTTGTATGACACCCAGAATACCGTTGGGAATCTTCCTGAGCAAATAGAAAAGGCGTGAAATTTTCCATTTTCTGAGCTTTCTCTCATTAAAACATAGCTAATGGAACAACAGCAAATAAGGAGGAATTGAAATTATAAAAACAAGCATTACAGAAATAAATTTACTAGTAGGTGCAGTTCTTAAGGGTTCCATTAATGTTTGTTACTCACATACTCTATTGCATGTATAATTAGAATAACATTTTGTGTGGGTGATGTGAAAAGTAAGTTTGGGGTGGCACCATCAGGAGAAGACAGCAGAGGTCTGGCACACAGCCCTTCTCTGTTCGCAATAACATTTTACACTTGAGCATTCCATTAGGAGTTGCACCACACTATTTAAACACAGTTTACCAAGTCTCTCAACAACCTTATGGACCAGGAAGTATTATTAATTCCATTTTTCAGATGAAGAAACTGAGATACATCCTGATTAGGTTACTTGTTCTGCATTACAAATGAAGTCCAGCATCAGAATTACAAACAGAACTCTTTCCATATGGCCCATTGTTTTAACAAGTCTATCCTTTCTATTCTCAGAAGCAGAACAAAAATACTGGCATTATTGCACCAATAATTAAATGAACAGAAATACTCTTACAGGCTAAATTATTGAAATACAGATGCATGTTGTCTGAAAATGCTGGATTTAATATAATTACATTTTCCTGTTGCATGTTGCTTGGGTTTGAGAGGTATCTTGCTGATTTGTTGACCAAGATGGTGCCTTGAAGATATAGTAGCTGGCTACTTAGCGATAATATTAAGTATTTTAGAACATGAAATATCACGGTTTCATCCTAGGTCTGAGATGTGGGTCTCAGTATATGGCTTTAGTCTTTGTCACTTTTTTACTTCAAGCAGCACTTCCACCCCTCAGGGAGAGGTGCCAACCCCATCCATGTCTTCACTGCATAAGAAGGAAACTCAGATGTGCCAGCTGGATGCAGAGTTTGGGGAACAACTGGGTTCATTCTCTTCAAAATGCCCACCCTACGGTTTGGCTGTAGCCTCTGGATTTCCCTAGGCAAAACCCTAACCAGTTAGGATATCAAACTGGCACCTGTGCACACTGCTGAGTCCAGAAGAGCTGCTTTGAGGATGGGCTGGAAGGAGCAGCTGTGCAGGCAAGCAGTACACTAGGAAGTGCCACCTTCTTACTCCCAACGTCAGGAACGTGTTCACAGAGTGGTTCAAGGGTTTTTTTAATTAATTCATCCATCTCTTCTTCCTCTTTCTCCAGCCTTTGCAGTCTGGTCTGGAGCCCACTCAACTAGAAAACAGCTCAGATGAGTAGATTTATTTTAAAATATCAATATTAATGAATGGACTATTATGACCCTTTCTTCCCTCCTTCCTTTCTTCCTGCCTTCCTTCCTTCCTTCCGCTCTCTCCCCCTCTTTCTTCTTCTGTCTCTTCCTTTCCCTGACTTTTTTTCCTCTCTTTCTCTCCCTCTCTCTTTCCTTTTCTTTCTTAAAAACAATCAAAGTTCCATGATTACATAAATAAATCTTAGAAACACAATAATAGGAACGGCCACAGGAAAACAGTATGTTTCATTAGCAGAGAAGTCAACAGCATATTGCAAAAGAGTTGGTAATTGTACAATAGTGCTGCTGCCTCTGCATTCTGTTCTGAAAAAGAGTGATCAGAGAGAGTCCTGTAAAACATTCTTTGTGTACTGGTGTAAGAACCACGCGACTCTCCAGGATCCCTGCCAGCAGTTTAAAAGTACAGTTAATGTTGCAGTTAAGTATTTGATCTTTAGAGTTGTCTAATCTCTGCTCCTGCTCTCATTTGAAAAACAACCCTAAGGAGCTTTCATTCAGTGCTGCAATTAACAAAAAAAAAATTATTATTTATTGAATGATATTTTGTCCATTGTTTAGAGTGACTGTTATAAATCAACTGTCTGCCATTCCTCGTTAGTAGGCTTAGAAATGCAAACTGACATTAGGAAAAATTGTTTTAAAGCAGACACAAGGCATCACATCTTTTCTTAAGCTGTGCCAGCCTCTGTAGTCATCCTGCTGACCCTAGAGAACAAAGCTATTGTAGGGAAGAGGTGACCTTGCGCTTAAGCCAGTGAAATAGGACACAAGGGCTATTCCTGTACAAGAAAACTAAACAGAGTCAAGGCACAGGCATAAGCACTTGGACACTCTGGTCTATGCCCTGACACTGGAAGTACAGTGCTTGGCACGGCTTCAGCCCCAGCCAGCTAGCAGCTCCCCACTTGGGAATGGGCACAGAGCATTTCCAACAGGCATCTAAATGCAACCAACCAGTCCTGAGGGTTGAAGGGGCTTAATAGCATGGAGGTGACTGGATCACGACAAGTAACATCAAACCCAGAGGATGGGCACTTCCATGGTTTATTTCACTAGCACCAGTGTAGCCAAGAGATCCGACTCTGTTCTGGAGCTATCTGAGCTTTCTCCCTTCCAGGACTGTGGACATTATCATAAGTACTGTTGTTCAGTTCCCCTGATGTCTAACAGGAATAATATCCTCCTAAGCTGTCAGGGTAAATTCATTAATATTCATAAGAAAACTGATTTGTTATGCAAAGTAAAATTTGCCTTTTGACCCCTAAAGAGAGGCTTTATGACCCTATCTTGGCCAGTTGGTCATCATTAAGCCAAGTGGTACTTTTCCAAGCGAAACATGAGGTGTTTAAGAATTAAGAGCTTTCTTACAGCAGATAGAAGGTGGAGTAAAACCAGAGAAGATTCAGAGATAGCAGATATTATACCATGATATCTGCAGGAGAACAGATTAGTCTCTACTACTCTCTCTTGAGTGAAAAATTATATATAAATATTGCAAGGAAAAAATGAAAAGGTGGTAACTGCAATCTATGCCTCCTTGGGAGAGATATGGACATGCAGTGAACATGAAACGCAACAGGAAACATTTAGACATTAGGAAAACTTTATAATACCAGGAGTAAGCGAGCTCTGGTATGGCTTACCGGAAGAGGCTGTGATCTTTCAGAGCAGGCTGAACATGCAACAGTAAATGTTTTAATTATAGTTGAATTTGCCTGTAGGCGTAGAAATGGACCAGATGATCTCTGAGTCTCTTCCAGCCTTGTATTCCATTATTCTGTGATAAAGTGATGCAGCAGGCTGCATTTTCAGGAGCTCTTTCCTAGCAATGAAATTTCACAGTGGAAAAAATCCAGAAATTGGTGGCAAAGTCCCTGTTACATGGAGTGTTTTGAATCTGACTGAGGAAATAGTGCAGAAACAACATATAGGGAAGTGTGGCAGAGTAACCAAGGGACAGACTAGGTGACCTAAGAGGTTCTTCTGTCTCAAACTTCCAGTTCAGTCTCACGACATCACCTGACTGGTGCTTAATTCAGCACACTGATGCAACAGATGTTGTAAATAAAGTTACTCATCTGTTAATTACTCAGGTAGTTTAAATATGGTTCATACAGCAATCATGCCTTTTCAGATAGTTAAGTACACAATGTACATGTATTTTGTTGCTGCTACCACGGGATAGAAACATCCTATTTCTTCCCTTGAGCAGCATTTGATTTTGCAAAACAATTGTAAGACCCACCTCTGATGCCTCGAGGTGACTTACATTATCTCTGTGGTGGGAGTGCCTAGTGCAGAACAACTGATCCATTCTTTCAGAGACCTGGAGCCAGTGCCTTTGATGAGGGAATGCTATCTCCACTACAGAGTATCTTTTAAGCAACAAAGAAGAAGGAGGGCCAACTTCTTTTAAGACAAGATGACAATCTTAAATTCAGCACATGACCAAATTACCTTTCTAAAGAAAGAAAACTGTTTCCTAGTATTTGGAACAGTCAGGTTTGACTGACAACATTAAATTTTCCTAGGGAGGTGTAGCTAGAGTCGGGTGAAGCTTGGAACATCAGTAAATACTGTCAAAGAAATGTAACTACAGAGAGCTCTGTCCAAAATTACAGTAGTGAGTTCCCAGTCAAATGCCATGACATCTAAACCCACTGAGCCAAAGAAATTCTGTCTACATTTACTTTCTACAAGAAGTCTGCCAAAATACAGCCACTGTTCTGTAGGAGGCCACATGAGGGGCTAAGGCACATGGAGCACAGCACAGTTAAGTACTTTGTAATGTGAAAACAATATTCAGGCTTTATCATAGGAAGTGGAGGAGGCTCAACGAGAAATCGGTTCCACCTCACTCAAACTTGGCCTGTGTTATTGCTTTCAAGTCAAAGGAATCGTTATGCTCAAACATATTTGTAGCTCCAGGGTCCCAAGGCATCCCATGGAGATGGGGCACAGATGGGAAGACCCCAAGCAGCTTGGAGCCTCCTTACTCACCCAGCTCCCACAGCGTACATTGCTCTGGGGACAGGGTGAGAGCCAGGGCAGCTCCTGCAGCACAACTACAATGCTCCCTCTGCCCCATCACTGCTGCAAATGCGAATAGCTGCATTTTGCACTACTTCAAGTTCCTAAATTATTTCAAAATCCAGACATATGCGGAATGCTTTCTAATAATCCAGCCTCTAAATTAATTTAAAAAAATAAAAATGTGATAATATACATGGCATCTTTGTCCTAGAGCTCCAATCTTCTTGCTAAGCCTGAGAAGAGGAATGGTTGGACTGCTGTGATCTGCAGTGGAGCCCAGGCACGGTGCTAACCACATTAGAAAGTGAGTTTGAGTAAAGGTTCAAAATAAGGACAGAAGGTAAAATGCTACACAGCTGTTAAATTATTAGCCAGGCACCTTGCTGAGTATGTACCAGCACTAGGTTCACACATGAGACTCCAGCAACAGTTTTTAAAATACGCTGATCCAGCCTGGTGCCTTATGCCAGGTCTGAATTCTTTCAGCCAAGCTCCTCCCATTTCTTAACCCCACGTTAGTCACTCACTGTGAGAATTATCAGTTGTTTATCTAAAATGTTATGACGCATCTGTAGATGGCTGATAAAGGCTGTTTCCTCATCTCCACCAAACCATTCAGCTTGAGGAGCCTGTCTGACCACAGCCTCCATTGGCCAGCGTGATGGCCCGACCACCACGCCTACTGCTTGCTTTTGGCAGATATTTCAATGACATCCCACACCTGGGAATGTTCCTTTTTAGGAACTACTTCAGGCTACCAAAAGGCGTTTCATGAGGTGATGTTTCCACATCACCCCATCATCACACCGTACCTTGTGGCATTGGCCTTTCCAGACCTGGAGGCCTCCCAGCTCTCACCCTCATAGGGCAGCTTCACCCTGGAAACCAGGGCTGCTGGCTGCATCTCTCCACCAGCCCACCGAGGCAGGCCATACATCTTACATGCCCTTCAGCAGAGGAGGTTTAAAATACCTGCCTCCTCCTCCTCCTCACAGTTAGAGGCAGAAAGCTGATGGGTAGTGAAGCCACACACTGTGGTATCTGCACTGTACATGCCCTTGCACGTTGGGCTTAGCCACATGGGACCCTCACTGTTAAATACGAGGCAGAGGATTTCAGGGCCTGATACAGCGGAATACAGGGTTTTGCACCCATGAGGAATCTGGAAACTTGGTTTTTCATTATAAATACAGAACAGACTGAGCTGATTGCTGCCCTGTTGATATGAATTCTAAGACAGCAGGCGTGCTTAGTCAGGTACACAAAGGGTTCTCAGGAAGGAAAAATCAGGAGCTATTAAGAAGCTCTTGGCTTAATTCAGACGTATCTGGTCAAACAGGTACGGCAGTGGAGCTAAACCCAGAGCAGTCTTGTTTACAGGCTGAGGAAACTGGATTTGTAACGTACACTGTATCCTCAGGCTCTGCAGCACCCAGAAGTACACAGGAATAAAAAGTGCTCTAACTGCTGTGCTGCTGCCTGCTCTTTAAATAACACTGAGCACAGTCTGTGTGTGTTTTTACTTGCTGGTAAATTTTACCATAGGTCACATACAAATACCTTACAGAAGCTTGGGGAGCTTTTGGAAAGGAGCATTTCCTTGATCCTGTTTGTTTTCTTTGTAAATCTGGGCATGAGTTTCAGGAGTGGGAATGAAGTTAGGAGGATGACAGGCACAAACCCAAGTGCTGTACACTGAAAAGCTGTACGAGACTTTTGCGTAATCAATTGAACTCTTTGTCTGTTTGTCTAAGGTAGCTGCCTCTGTAGTGTGGCATAAATGTCACAGTAGCAAGTAAGAGGGAATGGTCACATCTGGGGCTCACCTTTAAAAATCAGCTGGGCTTTTTTTTCCCCTCTGTTCACTCACTTTGTTTGCTTGTAGACTTCCACTCAGAGGTCTTCCCTGTGAGTATCATAGCTCCTTTAGGCTGCAGGTGATGTTTCACTTAGCCCTGCCCATTGATTTGTGGTAAACCTCCCAGCAGAATGCAATTTATTCAGAGCAGATTAAGATTAATTTTCCCCAGAGGGAAGGTGCTCTAAGTCAGTACTGATATCTAAGTGCTTACAGAATCACAGAATCAGAATCACAGAAGGGTAGGAGTTGGAAGGGACCTCTGAAGATCACGTAGTCCAACCTCATTACTTAAGTCCATCCTGAGTCAGCAACTGTACCAAGAGAGTAACGTGCACATCAGGTTTTAAAATATGGCTTCAAGAGAGATTTGGAAGAGTGGTAACAAACTTGCATTGAAGTGCAAGTGAATTAAAATACACGTGGGGTTTTTTCCACTTTTCTCAGTCCAGCTGGGAAGAAGACATACAGGTAGGTTTGCTATGACTCTTTCAAATCTTTTATGCAGTCAAATCTTAAAGCCTTACGTGCACATTACTAAATGCAGAAAAAAGGTAACATTGTCTTATATGTAGTCTTCATAATTTTTTAAGGGATTTTTACAGCCTTTTAGGGAGTAAGTTTAGGACATTTTGTGGAATGTGGGTATGTTCGTAATATGGAGAGGGCAGACCTCATGTCCCAGGATCAGATTTCTGGAGTGGAAACAACAGGAAAGGAAAAACAACCTTACATCTAAGGGGTGGGTCAGGAAGTTTGGAAACTTCCATTGCAGCTGGCAGTATCTCAGGCTTTCTGTGCTCCGCTGCACAATGCAGCTATCCTCACTCTCCTTCTGTATTTTTAAATATAAAGAAAACAGTGTCAGCCTCAAACTAGAGTTATGAAATGAGTTTCTCAGTTTTCACAAAGGTTCTGAGTTTTTTTTGTGTCAGTACACAGGGCTCACGTAGTAAAGACTGTGTGTACATAAAAGTAAACACAAATTCATAAATAGACTTTGGAAGCAGTTCCCTACTGGATTTTATCCAAGACGTCAGAAAATAAGGAGGAGGGGAAAGCTAAGTGTGCCTTTTGTTGCATGTGATCTGTTTTTCTCACTAATGTTACACACTGTTCAGGACTATTTCTAGGAAAAAGGAGGCAGTCATAAAAACCAATGAACATATGCTACAACTTTGCTGACTCGTAGATAAACAGCACGTGCAGAACAAGAGGGGGTTTTTAGCTCAAATTCTTGGGCAGAAGCATCACAGAATACAATAGGGCATAAGAGTATTATTCCTGTGGTGGAAGTTTAGTATTTGTTCATCTAGAAAGCTTTAAAAGTCTTTAGAAATATTTTAAAACATATTGATAACCCTTTGGGCTTAACTAGGCTTTAATTAATGCTAAAATTATTAGACTGACTTTGAAATTCTTCCACCATGTAACAGTATATCACACTTTTATAGGTTCCCTGCCTCTCCTCCTACTTTCCTCAGTAATTTACCTAAATCGGGCTCAGTAGTCTGGCATCTATTGCTCTCTTTTGTTAAATGTCATGTAGTTTTTCACCAGGCAGTGCAGTGCTATGGGTGCAGCTTTACAGATCCCCAGCTGTAGAGATCGCAGTTTATGTCACCAGCAGATGCTCTACGTTGGGCTGGCTGACCCAAGAACAGAACAACAGGTCCTAGAATCATAGAATGCTTTGGGCTGGAAGGGACCTTTAAAGGTCATCTAGTCCCACCCCCCTGCAGTGAGCTGAGACATCTTTAACTAGATCAGGTTGCTCAGAACCACATCTGACTTGACCTTGAACTTTTTAAGGGCTCAGGCATCTGCAACCTCTTTGGGCAACCTGTTCCAATATCTTACCACCCTCACTATAAAAAATTTCTTCCTAATATCTAAGCTAAATCTACTCTCTTCCAGTTTGAAACCATTATCCCTTGTCCTATCATTATATGCTCTGATAAACAGCTCCTCCCCATCTTTCCTGTAGGCCCCCTTGAAGTTCTGGAAGGCCACAATAAGGGCTCCCCAGAGCCTTCTCTTCTCCTGGGTGAACATCCCCAACTCTCTCAGCCTGTCCTTGGAGGAGAGGTGCTCCAGCCCTCTGATCAACAAAACATCATTAATGTAGGCAGCGTAGGATGAGATGAAAGATTCCCTTGATGTGTAAGTGAGGGTGAGGAATGTGCTGCCCAGCTGCTGTGAGGCTGGCGGGCAGGCAGGAGGTACATCTGCTCCAGCACTCCCAGCGTCCTGGTTTCAGGGACACATGTCAGGGGATTTATAAAGCAGAAAATAAACCATTGGCGTTACTAAGCAGAAAAGACAACCATTTTTTCAATAGCTCTGAACTGGCACAAGCCAAAACTGATGAACTGCCTCTCCCACGTGTAAATGTCCTGTAGTTACCCAATAAGGAGCATCTTCCCGAACCTTAGCAGAAGCCTAAGTGAGCTGACAGTTCCCTCTGTAGGCAGCAGAGTGGTAGAGACCATTTCAAGGCCTGATTTACTCAACGTGATTGTTGTCTTTAGACTGCAGAAACTAATCCTTCTGTGGATTCAGATGAACCCTCTCTTTCTACTGAACACAAAATGCAGTAAAAAAGCCCTGCAGCACCCTACTTTGCTTCTTCTGACATAGGTGAAGGCAAGATGGGAAAGCAGGAGCTGGGAACCTCAGGGAACCTGTGAGAATTCCTGGAGGAGCTTGGGGTTGAGGCTCCTTCCCCAAATACCACGTGAGGAAAGGCTGAAGACTGATGCCTCTGGCCTTTGGAAGCCCTCCTCAAGGGAGGGTGAAGACTCCTTCCAGCTCCTGCCAAAGGCCAAGGGAAAGCATTGCTGGGCTGGACGCAGCCCAGCTCTTGCATACATCTTCTATGGATGCCCTATGGAAAGGAAACCTTTTCTCCACTGTCCAGTGCCCACATCCCTCTGGATCTATCATCTCTCACCCCTCAACTCTGCTTCATTATTGCTGTTAACTATCCTTTTCTTCCAAACCTGGCTCCATCACCACAGACTGTCCTGCTAATAGTCCTTTCCTACTTACAGGCTACAGGAAAAGTGCCCAGCCCATACAAAAGCTGAATATCTGGGTCCTGCAGTAAGCACTGAATTAATACTTAGTCCAGAACATTTCCATAGTGCCTCATCCATTGCAGAAACTTCCTTCTCCTCCCCAGCTGCCCAGAACCCCTGAGAAAACTGAGTTGGGAAACTTGGCGGTTGCCTCTCCTGCTGCGTTAACCTGTCACCCATTAGGCACATAGTGCCTGCAGGAAATTAGACACCTCCTTTGGTCTTCTTGCAGTCTTTAAGTGTTGGTGTAGTATGTCTGCCAAATCCCTATTAATAAACCACCTTTTTGTCTGTCACGGAGTTATGTCAAGATAAAATGCCGTTCCCCTTCTACCATCCATCATCTTTGTGTTTCACAGGTCCTAACAGAGCTTTCTTTTCTGTACCTTTTCCCAAGCTACTGAGATCTGTGCAGTTTTTACAAGAGGAGAAAGGATATTGAAGTCAGTGAGCTACTTGCTCTCAGCTATGCCATTAGGGTCTAACTATCCATAACCTACTATCATAGGGGAGGGAGGGGGAGAGAGAGAATATTAATTTTGAGCAAAACATAAGCTTTATGGCACAGTTTATACCCAAATGTGTTGCTGCAGAAATGTTCCGTAGCCATCTTCATGGGCTCCTACTTTACAAGTCTAATGCAGCTTCTGGAGGGCAGCAGAAAGGACAGATGAAACGAAAAATAAAGCAAAGTTCCTTCTTCCATCATTTAAACTCCCTTCACTTAATGTTATTTTTACATAGGAGGGGGAAGAAGCATTATTGTATTTATAATCTCTTTATTAAGTGCATTACCCCTCTCTTATATGCAGCATAGCCTCCACAAAACTCAAGGTATATTACAAAAATGTTATTAGCATAATCCCCTTTTAACAGATGGAGCAACTGTGAAAGTTGACATGGGTTATTGAAGCTCATCCAGCAGCACAAGGGAAAATAGCTTCATCATCCTGTCCCAGGTCAGTGCTGCACTCATTAGGCCAGGAGCTACAGTTCATTTCTCAATCTTAGCTAAGAGTCAAGCCTTAATTGACTTATATTCCAGTTTTGGCCTCTATTGCACACACAACATAAAATTTTCAGGGGAAGGGATTTATGAGTACGCAAACTTTTTTACCAAAGGTCGTGTCTGTATTGCTTTAAATTAGCTCAGATGAAATGACTGTTACATTTCCACTGGCCTTCCAAAAATACCAGCACTCAGACAGTGAATCCAATTTAACTGAGGTTATAAAGATGAAGGACATTTAAATACCTGTGGGAAAACTCTCCTTTGAGCTTGATTTGTTTTGCTTTAAATTAGGCTAATGCAAATCAAAGAAACTGTTGTTTTTCAAGTCAGTTTTCATACTAAGATTTCTTGCCATTTATTAATTTGTTTATTAAAGAGGATATTTCCATGGAATTTCCTAAGTGTACTTTTGCAGGAAAGCCTCCATTCAGATGTCTTCAACTCGTAAAAACCTTTAAGCAAAAGCTGGCAGACTGGAGATGCTCAAACATTTATGATGAAAGAAGATCCCTGAACTCCAGATATTTCTCAGAGATATGTACTGGAATGGAGATCCCACAAACCCCCAATTTATACCCCTGCCTCATGTTTCTCTGCCTTCCAACAGTAAGAAACGATGTGTCCATGGGGTCTTAAAATATATAGGAAAAGATAAGGGAATCCATCATGATTTCCAGATTTTAAAGGGAAATTACTGATTTTATTAACAAAGCTATGCAGAACTCCTCTTTGCTTGGGTAAGTAAAAATTTTCCTCGAGATTCTTGTTCTTATTTGCTTTTTAAAAGGTCACCTCTGTCCTGTAACAGATTTTTCTATGGAAGATGTTAACATCAAACCTGTACTACATGCAGAGGGTAAGTAAAGAGCATGGTCTATTATACTCCAGCTTAATGCAGAAAAAAACACCTGTGAGATTTAAAACACTGATATAAAGGCAAAAAAAAAAAAAAAGAAAACTCTTCATGCTGGTTAGCAGGTATACAAAACACCTGGATCTAAAGATAGACCCAGATTATCTGACTTTTTTTTTTTTAAAGAATACATCCAATTTAATTGACCATGCTTGCTGCAGGCTGTTAATTATTACCATGCCTCATTTCTAGGAAAAGATAAATACCAGGCATCAGCTCTAAACAATGTGTGTGACCACTGGAGGTCACTTTGGGTTTAGAAATCCTCCACTTTAGAGGCCTTTTGGCAGCAGTACAACTTTTGCAAAAGCAAAAAGGAGGACAACGGAGGTTTGTAACTTGTTTATGAAAATTTATTGGAAAATGTTTTTTTCATTTTAGAATATTTTGTACCCTAGAAGGACTTCAGGGAATTCTAGCAAACAACTGTTCTCACTAAATTTTTTCTGTATTACAAGACTTTTTCTGTATGATTATTTTGGCATGGAAAACTATAACATTAGTAAATCAATGAATTGAGCTATAACTATAGGATTGGTTAGAATGAAAAAGAACATATTTTCTGTCTTTGTGGCTGTGCAGACACAATACTGGCTCTGCATTTAAAAGAAGTTGTTAAAACTATTCACCTGATCCATGGATCAGCTGTCTAACACTTAGCTCAAAGGCTCGAAGTTTCCAGCTTTTGCCACTGAAGAAGTAAAGAGGGAGCAAAGGAATGTAGCAACGCTCTGTGTACTGGATTCATTTCTAGACTAATGCTGCAAGATGTTACTCCTCTGAGAGGTCATCTTTACGTGATTGATACAATTGACTTCAGAGGCAATAAAAAAGATTTTTTTACACCAACTGCCAATCTTCAGCCTTTTTCTTTTTGCAGTTTTTTCTTGTTTAGTCAGGCCCTCATGAAAGGTGGCTGCTTTCTAGCCTCCCTTGCTTGGGAGCAGCCATTTAATGTCCTGGCCCCTTGTGTTCCCCTCTCTGTTAGGTAAAGGACAATTTGCTCATCCATTATAGCAGTGCATTTCAGCAGCGATGCTACAAAACCAGCGTTACACTAAGGTCAGACCAAGGCTTTTATGAAATTCAGAAGACAGAAAGGAAAAAAAGAGAGGAGGGCAAGAGACTATAGAAACCACATAAATCCCTCTATAGTGTTTTCTTCTTGGCCTTTCTGAAGGAGGGATGGAGAATTTATGGAGAATGGGCACATTTCCATTGCCCAGTAATAGACCCTGTAATATAGTGCCTGCTGTGTTTGAGTAAATGATCGCTCTTTTGTGCTGTGGTCCCTGGTTTTGATGATGAGCTTCCTGAGAGACTGTAAAGATAAAAATCACAGATTGCCTCTTGCTGAAGATTTGAAGAGCTATAACTTCTAACTGGTACTGCTGAGGGATAAACAGGCTCTTGACTCCAGCCCCTGAGTGCCATAGCAGTGCCGTGGAATTTCACTTGCTGAAACTTAAACATATGCCACTGGTGCAGCCACACCAGTGCGAGTACAGAGGGATAGTCCCTTCCCTACTCCTGCTGGTCACACTATTCCTGATACAGGCCAGGATGCCATTGGCCTTCTTGGCCCCCTGGGCACTCTGCTGGCTCATGTTGAGCCGGCTGTCAGCCAATACCTACAGGTCCTTTTCCACGGGGCAGCTTTCCAGACACTCCTCCTCAAGCCTGTAGCGCTACTTGGGGTTGTTGTGACCCAAGTGCAGGACCTGGCACTTGATCTTGTCGAACCTCATACAATTGGCCTCAGCCCATCGATCCAGCCTGTCCAGATCCCTCTGTAGATCCTTCCTACCCTCAAGCAAAAAATCCTGCTCAGCTTTGTGTCATCTGCAAATTCACCAAGGGTGCACTCAGTCCTCTCATCCAGATCATTGTTAAAGATATTAAACAGAACTGGCCCCAACTCTGAGCTCTGGGCAACACCACTTGTGACCAGCCACCACCTATATTTAACCCCATTCACCACCACTCTTCGGGCCTGGCCATCCAGACAGTTTTTCACCTAGTGAAGAGTATGCTAATCCAAGCCATGAGCCACCAGTTTCTCCAGGAGAATGCTGTGGGAAATTATGTTAAAGGCTTTACCGAAGTCCAGGTAGACAACATTCAGAGCCTTTCCCTTGTCATGTAAGGAGATGAAGTTTGTGATCAGGTCAGATGATGGCATTACATTGGTAATTTCTCATAAAAATAGCAGCTGATTTTCCTATGAGAGTGGCTACCAGTACCAAAAGCACGGAAATTAATTCTGAGGAAGGTCTTCCAGTCACTTTCCTCTCTCATTTCATGAATGTCAGTCTCAGGTGGGATGTGCCTCAGTTCTAGTACATGGTGCATTTAAACTGGGAGTGTGTGGGCTTGAGCTGTAAGGCAGTGTGCCCTGTCAGGATGATCATACACAAGGCTTTGTGGTAAAATGTGCCTTTCCAGTCTCAGTGCTCCTTTACTCCACAGGCAAGCACTGCTTTTCTTCCTGCTCCTATGAGCACTTCTACTCCCTTCTCTAGCCCTAAACGTATGCAGCAATTTCTTATGTCTAGATCCATAGAACAATGAGATCCACAAGAACGTTTGCCCCTGTTTCCTTAACATAATATTGAGCAAAAGAGAAGGCAGTTCTGCATGTCCTGAACCACTTTTCCATGAATGTTCTTCTCCAATTATCTCCCTAACTTATGCCCATTAATACCAAAGGATGCACATTCTGGGGTGCCAACATGATGATCCCTTCTCACTCACACCCCGTTATGGCACCTGCAGCCTTGTGGCCCCCTGGATGATTGTGGAAATGCCTGGCTGATGACAGCCCGGCCTTTATCTGCCCTTTGATTTGGAGCAGAAGCTCTTTGGGCGCCTGCGGTGCAAGCGCCAGGCTTCTGCTGCTTTTCAGGAAGCTTCTCCTTATCTCTCAGAGACAGAGGACTTTAAAATGGAAAAATGATTTAACCTTTGCCATGACTGGTAAGAGCTTGATAAATTTTTGAACACAGAAAGCGGCTAGCAGGAAACAAACGCGTATCACAGCTTTCAAAAACCTCATATTTTAAAACATCCCTGTTTCTTGGGGATGTTTTTGCTTTTTGCCTGTTTGGACTGGGTTTCTCTTAGGCGCTTCACTTGCGCTTGCAGCCCACATCTCAGTGTGTGTTTTGCTGAGCTACTCGGTCACGGCTACTGAAGCTTGCCCCTGGGCTGACCAGTCTCTAGGCTGTGCCCTTGACATGGGGCAAACTTCTGCTCCAGGTGAGCTCCAGCTGTCACAGACCACTACAAGGAATAAGAGAGTCAGAAACAGAGAGGTTAACACTCTGTTTGTGTTTACGGCAGCAGTAGATAAGTGTTGTTAAAGCTTTACCCATCACGCAAAGAAAGGTTATCAGGCAAAGGCAGTGTAGGCGACACAAACTGGGGGGGAGAGGGGGAGGGTGAAGCAGCTGACAGCCTCGACACTATGTGCCTACACACTATTTGCCTATCACTTATTGCCCTCACTCCCTTTCGTTCTCATGGACCAAGATGAACTTTCAGACCTATTTTAAGACAGGGCAGGCTCTCTGAGACATGAACTCCAGATACAGAAGGACTGCTGACCTCCAGCAACCTGCCCTAAATGAAATGCAAAAGGCTTCAGTCTCTACTCGACTCCCCATAGAGGTGTCCTGGGAGCTCTGGGATGAACTGCAGGGAAGGGTCTGGGTTCAATTTACTGTTTGTTTTCCAGGAGGTGAGAAGGCAGCACACGTGCTTGATGCTGAAGGAAAACAGATCTGCAGTGAATGCCTTTGAGACTTATTTACCCTTTCAAAAATACATCCTCCGGCCTCCAAAGTGTCAGCCCTATGAAATGGGAGCAAGAGGCTGCAGCCAGGCAGCACTGTCTTCCCGGGCTGCAGCTGGCAACTTGCTGGGGTCAATGGGGAAAGGCCACTGTGGGGGAAAGAAGCTCCTGCCTCTGAAAAGCCTGAGATCTGCTCAGCAGTTAGCTGCAAGAAGGCCCCCCGAAATAAGAGAACCATGGCCCCTGTGCACAGGGCAGTAGTTGAATCCTTGTGCGTGAATTGATGCAGATCAGCCGTAGGTCAGAAAGCCAAAGGGGTGATTCAGGCCCTGTGTGAGAGATCCTTTGTTTGGTAAAGTCCATGGGATGGGGCAGTCCCAGAAACCAGATTGCACTCCTCTGCGGGGACAGCTGGGAACAGCCCCGCTGTCACAGTACCTCGTGGCATCCTTGCTGTAAAGTACAGGAGAATCAAGGTGACCAGAGACAGCAGGTAAATGGGCTCTGATTTCCAGGAGATCTGAGCCAGCACAGCATCAGTGGGGTGAGAGCAGCCTCTGGCCCTAGCCTGCTTCGTCACATTTACTCAAAATAACGGTTTCATGCAAGTAAGAGTCTCATACTGAGAGACACACGGATGTTTTTAACTTTCGAGAGAAGCTGGTGCTAATTAGATTTTTCTCCCCTTTGGAATTTGGTAAATCGAGGACTGCCTGCAGCTCTGGAAAAATGACAGTGTTTTGTCGATAACGCAGTCATTTGGCCTGAGACTGGGCAAGAGATTGGCAGAAACTTGTCCTTGAGAGTGAACCAGTCCCTCTCCCATGGCAGCATCAACCACAGCTGTAGCACTGGCAGCAGATGGGAACTTAATTGCATCATGGCTTTGCATTTCTAGAAGGCTTCTCCCAGAGGATCTCAAAATATAAGCTTCGGGTTAAAGTAACCTAAAAATGTTGGGAGGAGGATGGAGATGGAGGCTTCAGTTTTCAACAGTGCCCATTTACTTGGGGCAGCCAGCATAAGCAGAGGATTTTCACAGATGCTCAGCCCTTGCGGTTCGGGTGAAATTTGTAGACGTTCCTCCTACCTACAGTAAGTGGAAACTCTGGGAAATAAAACTTGAATTTTGCCTAGGGCCGTATGGTAAGTTTGCATTTGAAACAAGAATTTGCACAGATCTTGTGCCTGCTGTGCTTTGACAGGCCCAGTCCTGCTCTAAAATTTTGTGATAAAGAGAGTGGGTGAGTACTTTCCTATATATTTCTGTAATGAAATGTAAACAGCAATGACAGCATCTGTTAGTGAAGCTACAAAAACCCACGCTATTTTATTAGTTATCAGGTGCATAAACATCTTCATAGGGTCAAACCGAAAAAATGCCATATGGAGAGCTTGGAGGTGTTTTAATAATATTCTTTTATTCTCCAGTGTGGTTTGGGTTTGTTTTTTTTTTGCTAAATGTGTCACTGCCCTTCAATGCCAGCTGCAAAGTGTAACTCAGAAAATCCTCCCATGGTCCAGCCACTGGGGCTGCTGGGGGGTGTGGCAGGGGGGGTGTGGCAGGAGGGTGGCAATGCCCAGACCTTATGGGAGCGATTGAGGGAGCTAGGTCTGTTCAGCTTGACAAAGAGGAGGCTGAGGGGGGACCTCATCATGCTCTACAATTACTTGAAAGGACATTGTAGAGAGGTTGGTGCTGGTCTCTTCTCACAGGTAATTAGGGACAGAACCAGGGGGAATGGTTGCAAGTTGCAATGGGGCAAGTTTAGGCTGGACATTAAGAAGAAATTCTTCACAGAAAGAGTGGTCAGACGCTGGAACAGACTGCCTAGGGAGGTGGTTGAGTCGCCATGCCTGGATGCGTTCAAGTGTCGCTTAGATGTGGTGTTGGGTGATATGGTTTAGGGGTGAACTTGTAGTGTAGGGTTAATGGTTGGACTCGATGATCCCAAGGGTCTTTTCCAACCTGAATTGTTCTATGATTCTATGATTCTATGAATGCCAGGGTGCCATGTCTCCTTCCAAGATAGTCCCATCACCCTGCTGAATACAATTGCTTTTTGCCAACTGCTGAAGAAGCAGAAACATTCTTACACAGGGTCTGGCAGTGGCTGTTTGGGGCAATATCTGCTTAGAAGAGAAGCTCCACAGGTACTGTGGGACTCCTCCACCCCTGCTGGTAGCTGTATGACCTGATGTGCCTCCCTAGAGCAGCCCCTCTGTCACCCTTCACTGGCAGGACAGCTGCCCACCCTGGATCGTGGAGGTTTTAAGCACAATCTTAAAACCAAAATGACTAACTCTGGACTGAACTGATGAAACAATGAAAAAGCTGGAAACCAAACAAATCACTGCCACCAGCCTCATCCCCGCACATCACGCTCACGCCCAGCAGCCAACAGCATGTGACACAAGGCAAGATGCCACCACACACTCCACATGTGCCTGTCCCAGTCATAAAATAGGAAATCAGGTCTCAGTGGCCACATCCTGACCATGGAGCCCGTTCACTGCTGTTGTCATTTATGGCCTCGCTTGGCTTTTGGGTGTTGTGTGGGCATAAGCCATAGTGGCTCCACCACCTTGCTGAGCAGAGCAAACAGAGTGGCCCAGGGCCACCGCACAACGCAGCAGTGTCTGAGCATGGGGCGAGCACGGTTTCAGGGGGGCACGGTGAGTGCAGGAGTGGTCCCTGCCCTCTCCAGCTCACCCAGCCCATCACATTTGACAAATATGCTCAAATGTGTTTGCCCGTCCCAGCGCTACTCCTACGCTGATGGTTGGGTTGGAACAAGTTCCACACTGGTAACACATGGCCCAGTTTGTCAGACACTTGCAGACACTGTCACCGTCTGCAGGTTGGTACAGTCTGTCCCTGAAGGGT
>NW_009716387.1:25521-57895 GCF_000703405.1 Apaloderma vittatum
GAGTGGGGAAAGGCCAGCTTTGCTAAAACATCAGACACGGCACTGCCACATTTGACTCCATCACAGATAGACCATACCCCCTCAGGTGGACATGTCATCTACCCCCATTTCTGCAAATCATGAACTTCTCACCCCCTTAGCTAACACCTCCTGCCACCTTTGCAGGGTTCAACGTGGGGATATTGCCAGAACGGTGCTCTCAGGGGGCAGGGATGGACTGGGGAAGCTCCAGCCTGTCCTTCCCAAAGGTATCCAGAACTGTGAAATAAGCTCTCCCCAGCACAAGACAACTCTGCAGCTTCTCCCCAATTTAAATGTGGGCTACACTGATGCAAGAATGGACTAGAGGTACCCACCTTTGCATTATCCCTACAAAGTTGTGGCAAAGCACTTTAACAATTGCAGAGCATTTATAATTACCGTGCTTTAACAGGAGTTCTAGAAAGGCAAATGCTTAAGGACAGCATAACCCAAGTAGTCCAGCAGCAACCTGGGCTTCAGGTCACAGTGCTCTGGCAGAGTCCTCCCTTCCAAACATTCCCAATTCCAACAACACAGGTCAGTCACAATTTTCTGTTGAAACCTCACATGCTGTCATGTTGCCAATGACTGGTCAGAGGTGGAAAAGGTTTTTAAGGTATTATTTTCTTGCTGTTTAATATATATTGTTACCGTACAGCTACCTTCCTAAGAATATTTCTGTTTCAAGTCTAAAGGCACTTGTGTTTTAACTCTGCTACCACCATCCCCACTGTATTATATCAGCTTCTCTTAGTGGTGAATAATTTATTTTTTTATTATTATTCTTCCTCTGAAAAGGACAAAAGTGTACAATGTTATTCATATCCTTAGGGATACGTTTATGTGGTCCTCCTGCAACATCACAGCAATTCAGAGGAAGCGTTTTGAGGTCTAGATGCTTAGAAAACCAAATGTTTGCTTCTGGAAGTGTGTCATTTTAAATCACATGCTACATTTCAAAGCCTAGGGCTCACCAGTTTATCATTGCATACCTAGGGAATGTTTTTGTCAAAGAGCTCTCTATTATGAGTTTTCAATGTTCACAAATAATGTCTTCTATCATCCTCTCCAGGAGCCACAATTTTCTCTGTACTCTATACCAACATGCGGAAGCACTTCAGTAAATATACGGAGGCAAATAGTCCTTTTTTTCTGAAGTCCTTAGCAGAAGCCCAGAGTCAGCAACTCGTAAAGGCCAACAGCAACAGTTTCAAATGATCTTTAGCACATCTGTTTCTATCAGAAGCCCAATATGCTTTATAAGCTGAATAACACTGTTTATTTAACTTGTAATGAAACTTTCACATTTGCTGCACAACAGATTGTTCCATGAAGCAGGGGGATCCATAATTTCCCTTGACAACCTAAGAGACTTATATGTGAAGGAATATGCAATAGTCAAAATGTTGTGTTGGACATCTTAATTTTTAATAAAACTGATAGCCAGTAAGCCACTGATGTTTGAAGTTTATACTCAGTTCAGTTTATACTGAATGTTATTTAGGTGTTGCTTAGCACTCTAACCACCTGCTAACTACTCATTACTCATCTCCACACCCAGTCTCCTTTCTCTTTGGTCTGTGGGAGTTTTTCACTGGAAATATAAAGTTTCCACTTACATTTAATTAAGAAATCAGCAGCTATAAATTGTCTTCCTGGCCATCAAAAATAGCTGTTCACCAACACACAAATGCTGTTGCTCTCCTGTGTCCCGATAGTGAGAACAACTGGTATTCCTTTTCATCCTCCCTGCATGTCCCTCCAAAGATGAGACTATTTTAAATCCACATTGCTATCATCAGCTAAACCAATTTGTTCTACACCTTTTACCTTCAAAAAAGCCTTTGTCTCTGACAACTCCTTGGGTACCTGCAGGGAGTATCAGTTCCATGGTTACACACACATTAGTACATGACCACAAACACTTAGAAACCATTTCAAACACTGATATTTCCAGAAAAATCATAGATATGTATGTGTATAAAAAGATATGGAAATTTAAGGTTATGAAATGAAACCATAAATACTTAAGACATGTAATAGTTTTTGAATCTCTTTGATACCTTTTTTTAAAGTAACTGAAAGCCTTGGTTGTACACCCCCTCTCTTTTACTGAAACTGGGAGAATTCCCAGACCATTCGGTAGAGCTATTCCTATTCCCACTCAAAGCCCTTTTGGAGCGAGTGCATCCTCTGCCTCTCCAGCAGAAGACTGTACTGACACACATCCTCTCTAGGAGCGTTAGGCATCAAGCCCAGATCTTAAAACACAGGACCATGCAAGCACTGTTAGTGCACCATCAGCGCAGAGTATCTTGCACTGAGACAGCTTGTATATTATTTAAAAAATTACAGCAAGACATTTCTGTATTTAGAATAAGGGGCTCGCTGGCACTTCACTTAGTGCAGACCTTCAGAACAAATACTTACACTATTGTTTATATCAGTTTACCTCCATTATAGCTAAAAGCATCTTTCAACGGTGCTGTTTTTCACGGCCATTGAGACATCAAAGCAAACAGTACAGAATCAGTCAGGGTTTCTTGTAGCATCTGACATACACAACAGAAGCAAAAGGTTTTCCCCATTCTTTTTTTTTTTTAATGTCCACAGGTAGAACTAGAACAGAAAATCTAATCATTAAGAAAACACAAACTCCAACAGGAGAGTAAAAAAGCTGATGGTACTCAGTTCTATCTAGGTTCACATAGCTTGTAATTTTTTCCTAGAGCTTTAAAATTAGATTTATGCAACCTTAGGGCATAAGCTCTTACCCAAGACCAAGGGGAGCCAGTCGGAGTCTCTGGGTGCTCTTCCTCCTCAGACGACATCCTGAGCCGATCGTTTTCCCCCATCCTTTGCATGTGCTACTAAAACCTCTCCTGGTTTCGGCCATATACAAAAATGCTGCCTTCAAGTGTTAGCTGTTGACAGCGAAGCTTCAGAGAATATAATTTCCCAGTGATCAAGTTTGCTTGCTAATTTTACCTGCTGAAATTCTTGGAAGCACAGTCAGAGCAAGAAACCTGAGCTCAGTAAACCAGAGCACATTTTCCTTGCAACTGACTCCTCAAGTATCCTAATTCAGTCATAAGGTTCTATGAAAAATCAGAGCCTGAGAAACACAAATTCACTTCCAAACTGTCAGTAACCTCACTTTCATACAAGAGTTTTATGGTCAGACAATTTGCTGAGTTACAAATTCTGTGAACAGAATGTAAGGAATTTTCACTGCCAACATTTTATTGCCATCATTACTCATATCTAATATGAACTTTTATGGTTTAATTTTGTTTCCAGGATAGGTTCTTAATGCCAAAATCTTATTCTGCCGTTGTGCACAGCCACACAGCTCCACAACCGTAATTGTATGCATGTGAAGGCAGCACAGCTTTTCTGTTCTTCTGTGCAATCAAGGGCCCTCTGTGAAAGAGGGACATTTCCTTTTCCATTTATTCCCTCTGGTTTTCTGTTTCCATTGGGTTCAGTACCAGAGCGTAGAATCCAGTTACTACAGATCTCACCTTATGTAGCTTCAGATAAACTCTCCCTGATGCCTGTGAGACGTCTGGTTCTGTAAGAGGCGACTGCCGAGTCCAGAATCTTGAAATCGCTTCTGGCAGCTGACAGGAATGGCAGCTCCGACACCAGGATCAGGCCTAGAGATGGTTTTGTGCCTCAACTGCCCACTAATTCACAGCTTTGATATGCTTTCAAATGCACAACATTTAGCTTGAATTTTATTCTTTATTATTCCTCTGCTTATAAGGTATCCGGCTGTGGTAGCTGGTGAAATTAAATTGCTGCCAAAACCCCTGAACCCTTCTGATCCATCTGACTTTGGGCAAAGGCTTCTAAATCTCTACAACGAGTTATATAATGAAATGGGCTATTTATAGCACACCACTTCAGGAGAGTCCTGGTGTTAGCTGTGAGCTGATAATGGTTATCAAATCAACAGATATGCCCGGCTGTGTTTGATATTTAACCTTAAGCTATATGCAAATTCAGAAAGTAGGAAAATAATTAAGTGATGGAAAGAGAAACTTTGGAAATAGATCACTGAGTAGAGGAACAGCCTGTTGCCAGCCGTGAGCATCACTAAGCTGGGAAGCTGGTAGAGCTAGAGAGGACTAAAAAGCGATGGCCCTCGCTGGTGGTTGGCAGCCCACCAGGCATTGTCAGCTTGAGGACTGGGCTATCGCAGTCGCACGGGCTGTGGCTTGGCAGCGTGTTGTTTTCAGCAGCACCATCAGCATCAGCTGTACTTGCCTCATCATCCTCCTCACCTCAAACCACAACAGGAAGGGCTTTTTCAAGTCTGAAACAGTTTCCTAAACCAGTTTATTCCAGACTCACAAGAAGAGCTGTGACATCCCAGCTGAGAGGGAAGCTCACCGCTCTGTGGGAGTTGCCTTTAAGCTTTCGGAATATTGGGAACAAGGTTTTTGTTATCCTTGTGCGTCCACTGAAACTAACACAGCTGCTAAACTGCTGCAAATGCTTGACACGGCAGAGGAAATGCCAGTTTGCCTCACAGGACAGACATCAGGTGCAAGCAACACACTCTCCACTCACCCCAGTTCCTCACCGGGCCTACAGGAGTCTACTGGGCTGCTCTCAGCATCATCCCTGCTGTGCTGGCAGGCAGCCCCATGCTGCCCCCACCCCCTGAAATTCTACCAGCCTTGTGCCAGTCCTCAACAGACGTCCCACCTGATGGATGACTTAGGGTCACAGGACATGGACTGGAAAAACAACTAGAGGAGACATAATTTTCAGAAAAATTGATGCTTACTTAGGACTCATTTTTTACATTAAAAGCTCGGAATCTGAAGTGGCCAGGTCACTCTCAACTGGTAGGCTAACACTTCCAAGACAAAAGAGCAAAGCACTTAATTGAGCAAGATGCTTAAGTTACTTATTTCTGTTGTGCACCAAATATTAAGACTGTAAGCACAGAAATCCATTTATTAGCTATCTGACAGATCACATTTTCTTTCTGGAACAATTTTGGGGAAGGAAATTCAATACAAATCTTCTCATTTCAGCTAAACAGGGAAATACCACACCTAATGAATTTCAATGACACTCCTGCTTTTGCTGAAAGGTCTATTCACTAAACTTAAAAGATAGGAAGCACTGTTTATTGGATTAATTTACTACTGTCCCACCCTTTTCTTCTTTGAAATTTGCCTTCAAGCTGTGATGGGTAAGTATAACAATGTATCAGAAATACCATTTAAATCATTATAATAGTTGTGTAATGTATATTTATAAAGTTCTTCAAGAAGTGGCTGCGCATCTTTCCCAGCACACTGTATTTCGGAAGCGTTTGTCATATTCTGCACTGCACAACTTGAGGACCTTTCTACTTTCACTAGACCAACAAGTATGAGCGTTTCCTCTGTGCGACATACATGAACCCAATGATTGTTGTTCCTAGATCAATGCATCTTATAGTCTAGTATCCTACATCCAAGGGTGCCCATCTCCAAACACTTCTGATCGAGATACCCAGAAATGGACTAATAACTAGATGTAAAATGAACTTTCTCCATTATTTTCATAGATTAGGACAGTAGTTTCCAGCCTGTTCCCCAGGCTGCCATTCCCCTCACCTGCTCCCTTTCGCACATAACCAGGCCACTGTCTCTTTGCCTCCTTCTCAGCGCTCCCCCACAACCCCAGAAGCTCCTTCTCCCTCACTCCCATTTCCTCACTCTCAGGACTTAATGACATTGTTGCCACTTCCCCAGCTGTTGTTGTCATCCAAAGGCACACAGGGAACACAGGGGATGACACAAAATTCATGGAAGATATTCTCAGACTCACAGTTCACCTAAGCTTCACACGGGTTTTTGGACTCCTGCTTATATCATAGCCTCTGTGAGATCCTGTAGCAATGGGTTACACTGGACTGTTATGTGGTTTAAGTAGAAGTCTTGATGTCAGTTTTAAACATTGCCTGAGGATTTCACTGCACGATGGCACAAGGCAAACAGGAGCCAACTTCTTTTTATAAACAGCGTTTGTAAGTGCTGTATCATGAGAAGGAAAAAAACCATTTGTAATCATCCCAGACTATGTAAATATAGTAATATTAACTCATAGTAACCTTTGTGTGAACTTTATTTTGCTGAACTGATAAGATTATGTCATCTTATTTTTAATAGCATAATTGTTCAACTTAAAGATTAGCTTAATATGTTTTTTAATACAATCACACCCTACTGTACCAAGACAGTGTCACTCACCTAAAATAGTTGTTACTTGCTCCAGCCTTTTCACATTACTGCAGTTGCTGTGGATAAAACATATGGAACTGCTCTTGTTTGTTTTCTTTCTGTCAAGGCTTTTGTCTCATAAACAGCCATGGCAATTTATAGCACCGTGGTACCCGAAATAGGGCTATATTAAGAAGGCAAGAATAGAATCTACCTTACACAGCTGCTGAGTTGTAACTCTCCTGTTTTGCATCTCCTCCAGAGACAAAAATCAAGATGCTGCATGTTCAGCCTGAACATGAGCTAGTGGGGGACTTCAGGCTGGTACGCAGCGCTGCCGGCCCGCCCCAGCACAGGTGCACTTTTGTCTGGGGCAGATCTATGAGATTTATGACTGATAAATCAACAATATTTACAAGAATAATTTAAGTTCAAATAGAAAGAAATCACACTATCACCAAAAAACTGGTTCTGTGTTTACAAAAGCATGTTCTACTTTGGTATCGTATGATGCAGAATGAATCCAGTGGTTACAACACCCTGTGGGCCAGTAAGTGTTCTTCAGATTGTTATGAGTCCCTATAGGTAGAAACAAATAAAAACTCTTTTCTATTAATCTTGTTGTCTGTAAATATAAAGAAAATTGTTAAGTTGCAGTTAATGATGCCACTCAACATTTTTCTACAGCACCTCAGTGCACACTGCCAGAATAATACTCCTTACTATAGTCAGAGCTTAAGTGCATAATTGACAGATTCGTCATGTAACAAGTGAGAAGAAATTTCCTTCTGTAAATCTAAATCAAACATTTCCATTTTCATAAAGACTTTAATCAAAACCACATTTACATGTGAAGCAGGTTTATGAAGCCTTTCTTTAAATCATAGCAATAGTTTCCAAATGTCTTTTTCTCACTGAGCAGGAGTCTCGCTATTATATCTGACACCCCACCACTCCCTTACCAAATAGTGTGTCAGCAGTTGGATTATTGCTTCAAAACTTCCAGAGCTGTGTCCTCCACACCCAGCAATGGTTGTTCTGAGGCCTGTCAAAACAGGACTGGAAACATTTTACAAGCATTTGTAAGTGACCAGAATCACTGAGTATTTCTTCAGGTGAAGACTGGAGCAGCGATAAGGGGCTGAAGGCAGCCCACAGGCAGAGAGTCTATGGAACTGGTTTTACTTTTCATCGAAGAGCTGCATCCTTAAGGGTGCAGGAAAAAGGAAAAAGCCGTGGAAGCGGCTGGGGAACAGATCCCAGGAAGGAAGGAGTGATGTCTTGAGATCCCCCGCCAAGCCTCGCAGCCAGCCCAGCCCAGCAGCCTGCGACACATAGGACATGTTGAGCTGGGTGCTCACGTCACCCTCCCAATTTTTACTTCTTCTTTGAATCATAGAATAGTTTGAACTGGAAGGGACTTTAAAGATGATCTAGTTCCAACTCCTCCAGCTCCCTCCATGGGCAGGGACACCTCCCACTAGACCAGCTCTTGCACTACCCACAGCCCCTGCCCCAGGGCCCTCAGCAAACCCAGCCGGAAGCCCTACTTCCCCTCAGCTTCTTCCATGCTGCTGCCTCTGTTCATAGCCCTCGCTTCCCTTGCTCACCATTTATCCACCCTGTAAACCTCTCCCCTGAGCCTTCCTTTGGCTTGTCGGTCTATTACTTGTACTTCTTTCTTGATTTCCGAGTGACACGTTTCACTAAGGAGTGTCACAGATGCAGCCTTTGAAAAGCAGTCCCCTCTCAAGCAATACGTAGGAGCTGCTTTTAGATGACAGGTGGGAGCCCAGATCTGTACATTCCTTATCACCACAATAGGAGACACTTGCTAGGGAAGGATAAAATCCCTTACATCCTCTAGAGAGTTCACATCCTCTCTAATGCCCAGATGATTACATACCAGACGTTAGTACTTAAGTGCTCAAGAAGAGTGCTTTGATAGTGAAGAAAGGATGGTAAGAAGGAAAATAATGTCACCTTCATGGTAACCTTCTCTATATTTGGATACTGTATTTTGCAGAAGCTGAATCATAAAATACTTCACTCCCTGACACACAATACAGAACATGCTAACAATACTATCTGCAGGTGATAATAGTGGGTGACTAAACCAGCAAGCATGGAAAGCACCAGGGAAGAAGGAAGACACTACAAAAAGTCTGTAAAAGAATGCAGGCAATGCTTTTTAGTTTGTTTGCTACTACTATATCAAGTCAATTTGGGTGATGGTGAACTCTATCTTCTTGCCAGATCCAAAGTCAGAAAGGAAAAAGATTTGTGTACATAATGAGCACAGGCCAAGTTTTCTCACAAAGGTCACTGGGACCAAAAGCCAGTCATTCCCTCCCACAAAAGGCAAGACAGGAGAAGGGTGGAGCTGGGACCTGCATTTCCAGCCCTACACATGCACTTACAGTGAAAAATTTCAGGACAAAAAAGATACCACCTATGATGCTAGTCCTCTTCAAACAGATTTATTTTTATTTATCATTATTTATCAGTATTTTGGCATCACCTCAGAGTCCCAGTTGGACATGAACCCTACATTGTTCTTCTCGCTGACAGCTTATGCTTTAAGGGAGCTTAGCTTGTAAACTAGGTCAAAAATGAAGAAACTTTTCGATGGAGCTCTGAAAAGTGGCTCTCCTTGACTCATCCACCATTCCTTTTTTGGCATCCTGTGAACAGAGCACTATATTTTTCTACCTCGTTGGGTCCATAGCTGGTTGTATGGTGGGAAGTAACTGCATTTTTGGTCACACGGTAAGTGCATATCTAGTCTTGCAACAGGACATACTCCATACTTCATGACGGAGAATGTTTGCACTTGGTTACATGATAGGCTTATGTTTGGTGAGGCCAGAGCCTGAGACTCCTGCCCTGCAGACAGGATGCAGTAGAGAGGGAACTCATGGGGCAAAAGGTTAATGGTGAAACAATACTCAGGAGTATGATGGCTTCAGCCCAGTACCAGCTGCATTTTATCAAAGTTTTGAAGACTTTGTGGCAAAAGATAACATTAGGAAAGGATGTGATTGATTTTTATTTATGTATTATTATATATTCTAGGCCTTTTTTTTTCAGTTTCTTGAAGAAAATGGATGTGTGAAGACTTGAAAAGCAAATCTCGGATGTAAAACACAGGAGAAGTTAATAGACAGCTGGTAGAGGTCGGTTTAGTATTTGGTTACAGGAAAGGAGATTTCAACCTGCTGTCTTTAGTTCTGAGTTCTGTGAAAACTCATACCTTTGAGGCTGTATTATGCTTTAGGCCATTAAGCAGTACTGTATTTTCTCTTGATTGCTTAATTGTATTAACTCCTTTCAGCCAATGCTCTTCTTTTTTCTTTTGTCCTGCAAAATCAAACTTAATGGTCGTGTACATCACCAAGCCAGATGTTCATGCAGCATTAATTTTATTTATGAAGGATGGATTAGACATGAATGTCACACTTCTTTATGAAAAGTTTAAATTAACTAATTAGCTGGTGAAAACTGAACAGGTAGCACTATTTACATAGGACAATGCTTGCTTTCCTTCCCAAAAGTTAAAGTTAGAATTGTCATTCTGAAACAAGGACAATGAAATACAGAAACACACTGATTTATGGCAGTTATCTTGTAAACAGCAATCTAAGTCTCTCAAACTTAGAGAACTTACCTTTTCCCTGTAAATAAACCTAAATCAGCTCTTTGGCTAAGCCAGTACTGTAATGAACTCAGCCACGTAATGGCATTTTATCAGTGAAAAGATAATGACCCTGCCATTGATGTATTGAGCAAGAAAGGACTGCCTAAATATTAGATGTCTTCTGACAATGTCTATTCTTCCTGCATCTGAACTGAGTGAACTTAACACTGATTCTAAAAAGACAAACAGAAATTTTGCAACTCAGGGAGTATTTCCAAAAACACAGACAAAGACTGTGATCACTTACGTCACATTTAGAATGTACAAAATACCGTGATGCCTGGTGCCATTCTAGAACATGCTTTTAGACTTCCATCTAGAGATTTAGTCTCCATTTTCTCACTCTTGAAGCACCTTGGCAAGAAAATATCCCCAGAAGTTGTTTTGGAAGTGTTTCAGAACTGTCTCATCTGCTGTCTTTAGTGCACTAGGCCCAGCTTGAACTCTGCGTTCAGGGCAACAATTTAAGCAGAAACCAGGAGACACCACTGGTCTAGACGTAGTAAGTCACTTGCAGGTCAGTCTCACCATTTGATTTCTTCAGTTACTCAAGATAATTTCAGTTGCAGACTTAAATGTTCAGAATTTATTTAAAAAATCTGCTTCCTTGACTCACTTCCTTATGCTAATAAAGCCAGACATATAATTATGCCTCTGTCCCAAGAGTCCTGTATGGTAAAACTATCCGGTGTGGCACCTGTTCCAAAAATGAAGACTCCAACCGAGTTCTCTCTATTAAAGCGATACACTTTACAAATCTTATATAAAAAGCCTACCTGGATCAATCAGTAGCAGGATACTACAAAACTGTAACAATTCCTATTGCCTTGTGCCAACTGTTAGATAAATAGCACTGGTAAAACAAAATCTGCTCCTAAATTTACATTTCCTGTTTCTGAAATGTACAAAACTTTTTCTACAGTTCTTGTTTATGAACTTGCATGTGGTCTTTTTTGTCACAGAAGTGCACTTATTGACCTCCCTTCCAATCCAAAATTTTTTCTGCCATGTGGAGTAGTAGGTTTCTGCATCTCTCTCAGGAATTAAGAATGACTTCCATCAGACAATTGAATTAGTCACTTCAATGTTTGGAAATGTAAGCGTAGATTATGCAATTAGATATCATTCTAATAAACAATGGAAAACAGTCTTGTTTCTGTTGAGAAAGCAGAGCCTCTCAAAAGTAATTGCAAGAGATGGTGGCAATTAGTCTCTTGTATCATTCAAGAAATGCGTCTCTTTTCCATTTAAATATGTCGTCCAGTCAGGAAGAAAAGTGGTCTGTCCTCTTTTGCATTGGCAGTCTGGAATTCATCCCGTAGTCGGAACTGCCATTCATCTTCCAGCTCTAGCCGGACAACAGTCTGGCGAAGAGAATTGCGATCTTGACAAATCACACACAGGGTGGCACCTAAGCAAACGGTTAAAAAGAAACCCACGTGAGCATCCCCTTTGCTCTCAGCTCACACAGCTCCCACCACCCCTTAGCGTGTAAACGCCACCACTTTCACAATAAGAGTTACAAATTGGCTTGGGGAAAACTAAGACACTCATTTAAAACCGAGGAGAGCTATGTTCAGCTCCCTATTTATCAGCATCTTAATGTGTAACTTGAGGTATCTAGTATTCATCTAACAAACAGGACTAACAATGTGTTCCCTACTCTTTAGGGTAAGGAAAGCTAAAACTGTCAGGTCTAATGAGGTAGTGATGGGTCCTGGCAGAAAACAAGATCAAATCTTGCATCCATTACTCTCTAGCACTACTGACCATTACTTTGGTGAGCAAAACTCTCCCTCAGCAAAACACACCACAGGTCTATCAGCATACGGCTGACAGATCTTTGTGCTCTGCTGACCAGAAATGGTCTAAACATGCTTCACCTTGAGCCGCAGTTTAAAAAAGACATTGAGGTGCTGGAGCAGGTCCAGAGAAGGGCAACAAAGCTGGTGAAGGGTCTGGAGAATATGTCTTTTGAAGAGCAGCTGAGGGAACTCGGATTGTTTAGTCTGGAGAAGAGGAGGTTGAGGGGAGACCTTATCTCTACAACTGCCTGAAAGGAGGGTTGTAGTGAGGTGGGTGTTAGTTTCTTCTTCCAAGTAACAAGCAATATGATGAGAGGAAATGGGCTCAAGTTGAACCAGGGAAGGTTTAGATTGGATATTAGGAGAAAATTCTTTACTGAGTGGTGGAGCATTGGACCAGGCTGCCCAGAGAAGTGGTGGAGTCACCATCCCTGGAAGTGTTCAAAAAACATGCAGACATTTTGGGACATGGTTTAGTGGTCATGGTGTTGGGTTGATGGTTGGACTTGATGATCTTAAAGGTCTTTTCCAACCTTAATGATTCTATGATTAAAACTAATCATAAACCTCAGCGCTTTTCAGATTGGGAAGTTAATGTGCTAGCAAGGAAGAATCTGGTCTGTATGGCTATGGACACAGGCAAATCCAGAATGCCAAAGTAAGAAACATCATATTTTAGCAAACAATATCTGCTGTCTTGACTGGCAAGTTGATAACATTTTAACTTGCATGGATGACTATCTGGCTTCTGAGAAAAGTGCTCAATTAAGAGGAAACAATTACTTCACCAGCATTCAATAATCTAAATGAGAGAAGGTGAAGTAAATGAGGACAAAAAAAAAAGCTGAGAATATAATAAAAAGAAAGAAGACAGATAGTCACATGCTGTTTAATGCTCATGAGGTGGGTTAGAAAATCAAGTAGACCGCCAAAGGAGATGGAGAAATCCCAAATCAAATACACTTTGTGCCACACACTATAAAAATTGTCTGGTTTATGCAAAATTAATCTGATTGATAGCCTCAGGTCGCTAAAAAAATGCTGTTCGATAGCATTGCTTTCACTTGCAGTTATTCTGATAGTCTTGTTAGAGGAACTACAGGCTGGTTAAAATGTGGACACTGCTCCAGCCTGATCATAGACACTGGCACTCGTGTGACCTCAGTGGTGTGTGCAGGTAAAAGCACAACAAACCCTCATTTGCACTTTGCTACATACACCTACATGAAGCTGTATGAACTGCAACAGAGAACACAGCAGCTCATAACAACATTCCTCCCTGCAGAACTTACTGCACTGTTATATAACAGTTTACTACAGTACAGAGCCAGCACAATCATCAAAGTTGGGTGGGATATATAAAGACAAATATGAATACATGCATATGCACGTATATGTATGTATATTTTCATACAAAATACATTTTTCTCCAGGTTCCCAGACACCAGCTCATATAATTCTCTGTAACAGCATTATTGCAGCTCACCTTTAAGAAAATGAAACTTCTTCAAAAAGCTAGCTACAACAAAGGAGTCACAAAGGTACAGCAGGAGGCCACTGAATGTCAAACCAGAAGAGCTGATATTCAGAGAGTGAGGCCGAGAACTCACGTAGCAAACTGCAATCTGATTGGGAAAGGGAAGAAAAAAAAAACATTTTTCAAGCTTCTCTATAAAGCTAAGGCTTGATAGCAAACTTTCAGTATTTGCACCTGATTCAAACTCAGAATCGCTTTCCAACTCCAAATACTGTCAGCTTTATAGTTCCTTCCTAAAGATCCCACTTACTAAAATTCTACGTAAATGCACTATTCATAACTATTTTTATCGTGAGGCTTAGATATGATAGGGTTTGAAAGCTGCAGTAGCAATAGCTCCTCACAACCATTTTATCTACACATGAGTAAATATAGTAACTGTGCAAACACTAAAAGGACCCTTTAGAGATCCCTGATGTCTTTCACATTATGATAGGATTACCCAAGTTGTGCATATGCATAAATGCACAAAATTTCCTCCTGTGTAGTTTTTTCAGGGCTATTCCTCACGTCCAATAGGAACCAGGAATATTTATAGCACTCTACTCTTTCCGGATTTATAAAGTTAAATTAAGGAATCTTCCACATAAGGCTTTGTTTCCTAAGTGCCATTGCACTACTTAGTTGAGCAGACCCTCACCTGGCATAAATGAGCTTGATTCAGTGGAGGAAGGCTGACTCACAGCACCTGAGACTCTGGCCCCAGATGCCTATATTTATCCATATTCCTTCAAACTCAGTGTATCGTATTCCAGCTCAGGTAACAATTCCAGAACCAAAACAAACTCATTTCATGTGCTGAATGGGTTAGAGCTGAAAGAATGAAGACAGTAACAGTACAATGCCCTTCCACAGAGCTTGGTTTTTTTCAAACGTGGTGGGAACATAAGAGCTGTAAAAGCTCAGCCAGAAGGGAAATGAAAAGTTCTAACACAAAATGTTCTGGGAACAGCATATGTGGAAAGGTCACTACACAGCTGTTTTGGTAAAGAAGTTTAATGAATCCAGCAAGACTGAATTTCATTTAATATTCAAGTCAGGTGAAAAGGTAAAAATAGTTTCTCCCTCCTGAACAACACAACCTTAGTATCACACTTCTATGTGACCTACAGTTGAGTTTAATTATGACCTTGACTTTAGACCCAAACTCATCAGAGAGAGCCAGCAGCTCCTGAAATCGAATGTCAGCTTCTCCCATTCTGACTGTTTCCTTGACTATTGCTTCTCTGCCTCTGCTTATCAGTTGAAAGTGAACTAAAACATTCGTATTTTGAAGTGCTTTCTAAGGGTTCGCTAATATTTGTAAAACACTCTTGTGGAAGAAATTTGCTGTAGGAAGGGTCAAATTAAGGCAGACTGAGAAAACACTTCTTAAAGAAAAATGTGCTCTGTGTTAATTCAGAATCTACTGTAATTCACAGACGATATTAGTATTAGGACAACTCTGGTATTGTTCTCCAGGCACTTTACTTGAAACTTCTAATAATATCTCTATGGGACTAAGAATTTTATTTTATCATTATAGCGATCTAATGCTTGATTTTTCAAAGTATAACTATATAACTATTATTAAGGAATGCATCTATGAACTCATCCAAAACACAGCCTATACATTGCTAGAGCTGCTTGAAGTTTATTTTGTTCGGTACCTGTGGTCCTAAGTTAAGGTAACAGTCCACAGATAGCACTGGATGGCTATAATTCTTCAGTGAGAGAGGGAAGAAGCGATGGCTGTGATACTGGAGGTATTTTTCAAGGAGCAACTGAGCAGGTGCTGCCAAGAAGGTATGCTTGCTGTCAGGAGCACAAATGTACTGAGCAGAGGAGATTGAAACCGGAGTGTCAGACACCTGTGAGCAAAAAATATTTCCCATACAGATCAATCCTGATTGATCAAGTTGTACTCATCTGAATATTGGCTTGTATAAAATATATATCTCTATCCTACAAATCTAAGATTTATATAAGAAGCAAAGTCATTCAGCTGAAAGTATATACCACCAAAAAAAGTTTCAAAGTTTCACAGAATTACATTAGTATTTATAGAGTCTTTGAGGTTTCTCCTTTGAATCCCAATTACTCCTACATATGAAGTTACATAAAGATGAGCAGTTCAATAGCTAAAAACTCATGGTGAATGGTTACTTGGATCATAAAGAGACACTTCAGGTGTTTTAAAACTTTTAAAGGAATATTATTATGCCACAATTATTGTAGAAATAAATAGAAAAAACCCAAACACTTGGCAGGCATATCCTATGACTGGCAACTGGTGATGCAGAAAAGTACCTCAGCTCTCCCAGTTACAGGGTACAAAAAAGGAAAACTGAATTTTGATAACAACACAACAGGTCTCAGTTCCACCTTAGACTTAATGTGGAAGGATCGCTGTCCTCCTACTGTGATTTGTTTTTTCATGACACTGAAGTGATTGAACCGACAGATGAGGAGGCCGGCACTGTGGACGCGCAAGTTGAAGTCAATGTCATCGCACGTAAATCTGGAAAGAACAAAATCACAGCAGTTCAGCGGAATGTTTCTCATCACATGCTAACAAATACAAACACTTGGGGTCTTTGATCAGCACCATAGGAAGAACAGGTGTCAAACGCTCCTCCACCTGCACGGATCAGTCAGGGATTTTAACAGTGAACTAGCCTAGAATGAATTTGAGATCACAGTGAGGGAGGAAATCACTTAGGGTGGGAAACAACCAGAAACACAGAGGAAAGTAGAAAATATCAAATTGCCATAGAAAACACCTAGGAGTTAAAATATTTTCTTTGCCTTTTACTACAATAATGCAATTATAGAAAATAGCTACATATATTACTAGCACAAATGAGGTCAAGGAAATTAATTCCTTTGACTTCCAAGGTAATGGGTGAGGCCCTGCATTTGGTTTGTCAAATGCACAGAGGTCTCTGGCTATTCATTTTCTTCTTAGAATATGATTATCCAGTAAATTTTTCAATGTTCCTCTACAGAAATAATGTCCCACTTTACATTAGTGACACCCACTTTACGTTAGTGGCAAAAACTATTTGAAGATGAGGAGTCTTTTCCTAATACAAAAGAACTGCTGAGACACAAGAATAAATTAAGCAGAATGAGGCCAACCACCCCTGAGCTAAATTTGACTCATTTTAAAAATAAAATGGGACAGAATAAAAGTTAAGCTTCCAAAGCTGACTAAATTCAAATACTCTGGCCTTTCAAAAATTCAGACTCAGTTCTCCATTTTGAATTTATATATTACACAGCAAACAAGATGATGTGTGGAATCATCAGATTAACATCCAGGGCTTAGATTTAAGAGAGCTGAGCAGTAATTACAAGAGTCGACATCAATGAGAAACACGACATTTAATTATAGAGGTGGTATCCCTGAGTGTGTCTCTGTGTTTTATAATGTAGTTTTTCCTTGCCAGCCCAGGCTTGGAATGTCATGCAATACTTCAGGCTCAACAGCACCCACACAGAGGATGTGCTGAGCCATGCACGGTTCAAAGACACAGCCAGGAAATGAGTGGTGTGATGTGGCATTAATGCTGCCTGTACTCATATGTACCTTTTCACTTTATTGTCGTTCTCTTCATTAGCCCTTGACAGTGCTTCATAAGGTAACACAGGCAGACAGCCCGGGAGCACAGCTCTGCACAACGAGATGCACAGGAGCAAGTCTCAAATGCTCTTTTAAAGTGTTGTGCTCATGGTGATAGAAATAAAGTCATCTGTTTATCCATAGAATAATAAAAGTAGAAGCGCTTCCCTGGAGTTACAAGCAAACTTGGACTTCCGAGGACATCTTCCCGAGACAGGAGAGTTCTAGAGCAGTACAGTGACTGATGTGCAGTTATCTAAGTCCAGGTGTGTGGAGCCATTTTAGATTACCTGGGGTATCTCACCTGGCTTACAGAGAAACACGTGGAGACTTCATGTCATACCTGTCAGCCCCATGTGGACATCTTGCGTATTCTGAGATGCCTAAAGAGTAGCTTTAGACAAGTGAATCTCACTCTAGTGATATCTATTTCATTCTGCTGTAATGAATGTCCCTTAGAAATGGGGCCAAAGCCACAGTTTATTTCACACAGATCAGTGAAATTCTGGGAGATGATGTATCTAGTGAATACAGGTCTGGTAACTGTGGTGATACTCTATGTGGCAATATTATAATCTGTGACACAATAAATGAAAAAAATGTGATTTCTGAGACAGCTGAACCTGAGAAACAACCACTAATGTCAAATAAGTTTATTTATTCCTTTTTTCTGATGTTTCTGATGAGCATACATGCTCCAGTGTTGCGCAGTGCAGCACAAAAAGCCCAGCTATATCTCAGTTCTGTGTCAGAACAAGACTTGGTTACGCACTATCCACCAATACACCCGTTTCTTTTCGAAGGGAGGGGAGGTAGGTGAGCAGGAGGGGAGTTACAGAGTTTACCAAAAGGCCACTTAGACCAGACAGCTGGGGGACCAATACTGCAGGTCCCACTGCTGAGGGTGTCTACCCTGTAATTCAATTATCACTGGAACTTTTATTTGGAACTATGGAAATTAATGTCTTTTTCCAACTGCTGACAATTTGAGGAGGATTTGAACCATCAACAGGAAAACAAAATCTATCTGCATCCTATTAACAACCTACCAAAAAAACCCAGAGCTTTTGTAAATCTTCCTTAACTCCGTTCACTGAAAGATGCTACTGATGCACTTACCTGTTCTGGTTGTACTGCACATTCTGTGTCAGATCGACATTCAGCATAATGAAATCGTGCACATGGCAGCAGGAAAATGGTTCCTTGATCTCCGCGCTGTTTGTTTTACTGGACCATTTTCTCATCCCAATTAAAGCATAGTGAGTGACGTTGGGAGTTGCTTCAATATGTTGCAGAATTTGCTTCAAGGAAACATTCCTTTCCGTCCACATATAGTCACTGCAATAATTAAGAGAATGTGTTAATTTTAAAGCATATAAAGAATATTCAGAATCTTATCCAGTTGAAGTAGTTACGAGTACCAGGTAGATAACTGCAGTGCTGTCTTCTCTTACAGCAATTTTCTGTCTCTCACTCTAAGCAAAACTAAAAAAATAACTAGTGTTTATGTGGTGGGGACTGGTGTGGCAGGTCTGAAACTTAGTCTGGATCTTTCAAAATATTCACTCAGATATGCAAACTTTTAAAAGTACCTGCATGATATTCCCAATGACTCTTGGACGGTTGCTGACTTTGTGCCATAACTTAAGTGCAAAGTTATAAGATCCTCCTAGCCCATTCCTAGGGTCCGTAAATCTGTTTTCTATGAGTTTAATTCTCTTTGAAGGTTTGCTGTAAATGCTGCATAGCACTCTTCCAGGAATAGATAAAAACATCTAGTACAAACAATGTTCTAAAATAATGAAAAACAAAAATACTTGTTTGGGGAGCTAATAAAGGAGCCATAAATACTGTGGCTGACAAAAGAGATGGAGGAAATCAACTGCACAACTGGAACAGAAATGCCTTTTAGCTTCCTTAGAAAAACCTTGTTAAAAATGTATTTGTGAATGTCCATGCTTGCTCCGAGTATCAAGGATTGTTTACAGATTCTGAAACCTGCAGTCCAGGTAACTCTAGTTTGAAGTGGAGTCAAGTATACAGCAAAAGCTGCAGGATGCTTAAATCCTGAGGGGATAGGAATGAAAAACCCTGGCCCATGACAGGGAGGTTGGATTAAAATGATCTCTGAGGTCCCTTCCAGCCAAGGCCATTCTATGAAAAACAGGCCCTCAACTATGTGCTGTGTAAAGGCAGATATTTAGGGAAAATACTTCTGTCATTAGGCAAATATTATTCTCTGTTTGCATAGAGTAAAAATTGCACTATATTGAATATAATTTCAAAACCAACAGGCAGTGAAATGTTAAGAGAGATCAGCTGAAAAAGCATAATTACTCTATTTACCTTTTCCTGTCTCCTGAACAATCAACTTCTACTGAATTCCACATAACACAGGAGTCATCTGAAATGACTATGAAAGGCCAAATATCCTGGGGTTTTATCCCCAGCTCCTCCTGCCGATTTCGCTCAAGCTCCAAGTTATGATAGGACAACTCTTTGATCAGGAAATGTGCAGCACCTGAAACCAAGGACATAAATCATCAGATTAAAAGAGGCAGAAATTGTTTCCTTTTAATTTGGAAGCCTTTTGAAGTGAATATTTCTGCAGACCAGGGTTTGAATCACTCTGACGGTTTTAACACCTTAACCACTCCCCAGAGCCAACTTACTTGGTCTTATAGGACCCCTCTGGAAAGCAGATAAAATGAAGCCTGACTTCTGTGGTAAAGAGTTGCTGTGGTAAAGAGTTGCTAGTGTCTTTCAGGTTTAGTGACTGATTCTTTTAACCTCACAAATATTTGGCTGCACTAGATTTTGATTGACCAGCTAAATAAAATCAGAAAAGTTTCCCCTGATGATCTACTTCAAATGTTTGTTACTATTGCTATCTAGAAGTTGCTCCATCAGTAAGAGCAAGGTGCTGAGTATTTCACAGATATTATATTAGCAGAACTTACCTTAGAGATGTACCTAACCAGTGCATCACTGTCTATGCAAATAGCACATAACTTATTCCCACGAGGAAACAGAGCAGTTAACTCCCTCTGAGTTAACACCCTCATCTCCTTTTAAAATCAATAGAGAGGAGGTATTTCTAGGGCGCAATTCATCTAGCTTGTTTTAGGTGTCCTCGATTAAATGAATTACATCTTCAACTGTGACACATTGTCTTCAAAGGGAATCCAGAGCACCAGATCAGATATGCTAGCTGCAAGGTGTTCTCCTGCATTTCACTGTTGACTAACAACACCTCAAGGGCCTAAGTGGTGTGTCTGCATTTGTTAGAACTTTTTGTTATACTCACCTACTCCCGCACTGTTGAAAATGCTTGGAAGAACAAGCATGATATGGTTGGGCCAATACTTCTTATATATGGCCATTTCATATTCCTTGACAACTAAAACATGCAAATGACTGGCTCCATCCATTGCATGATATAAATTGAAAAGTCCATGTTCATGACGACCAGTGGTGGGTGTAAAAGTGGGGCTTTTTATGTAATCTTCACTCTGTACACAAAAAGAAGCAAGACTTTCTATATTAAACTGGAGGATGTTTAAACAAAGAGAACAAGATGTTTTAGGAAAAGAAATCAGATTCCCTGATGCTAGACAAACTCCTACATTTTAAATCAGCTTAATAGGAAAATAAGCAACTTCTCTAAGAGGTGGGAAAAAGAAAACTCTATCATTTAGCTTATTCAACTGGTGGGGCCCAGACAGGACTGCTAACCTTAACCTGCCAAGCGCACAGGGACCTTGTGGCTAGTTCTATGACATAAGATGGTAAGAAACACCTCACTCCAAAACTGCAGTACAACCCTTCTGACTGGTTGTCACCCAATCCTAAATGCACTGAAACTCACTAGGTGCTTCCAAGACTGGTAGTACAGCTTCTGCAAGCTCTGCATCTACAGACATCCAGGACTGTTCCAGTCTGGTCCACTGCTTTTAGCCTGGTTCCTCCGAAGGTCGTTAAGGATCCAGAATAAAAGTGTGCCATTTTACAGAGACTCTTCAAACCCTGCACAATTAAGCACTCCAGATTTAAAACTGCCAAAGCAGTGGATTTGATGCCAGTGGAGTTCACAAAAGGGAATTTAAAGTGGATCAAGAAAAATATGACAGTTTAATAATCTAGGTTTATATCTCGCAGCACTTTTCAAGCTCGCAACAAGACTTCAGGCACCGTTTCAGAGCAAGTAAACAGAAAAGAAAAAAAAAAGGAAAGGGAAGGGGAGAATAAATAGTTTTGGCAAAGCCTCAAAGCAGGTCAATGGCAGGAGAGGGCAAAGAATCCACAAGGACACACTGTGCAGTTCTGACTGCATAGCCAAACACAAGGTTGAGGAAGAGCACAAGGTGAGGAAGAGCAGGAGGCTTCATCCTCACATTGCACAGTTACCACTGTGTTGCTGCCTGGGTTACCCTGTTTCAGACTTGAACTGGATATAAAAGCTTGAACGATTGATTATCGTTAATTTGAAGCAGGCTATTTTCTCCAGGATAGAAGTGCTACAGTTTACTACTGCTCCACAAATTGATTCAATACTCCAAGCAGTGTGGCCTGAGCAAGACACAACTTCATCTTAGACATGGATGTTAGAGTCACTGTAAAGGCCAATGCCAGAGCTTGCATTGCCTTTCAGATGGATGACCTTAAAAAGTGTTTTCTACAAGCATGACAGTTCTTTGGACAGTCTTGAAGGCATGATAAAAATTCTTTGAAAGCCTTCTTTGTATATGAGAGCAACTGAGCATTTATGCAGAGTAAGACGGGATAAGCCACTGCCTTCCCCTACAGTAAGAGATTGCTTCCTTGTAGTAACTATATGATAAACAAAACCAAGCCTCTGAAGCTCACTGCTAAAACCATTCTCACTACAACATCTTAAACTTGTGTCCTAGTTTGAGCTAAGCAGAACCAATTCTGTTCAGTGATTTTACTTTTCAGCTCAGTCTCTTCTGAGAGTCTTCACTTTCTGAAGTTAACAGCATGTCTTTGCAGAGGATGTCTGCTACTGGAACTGATAACACCTGGCATTTATAGTTACTGCCAGGGATTGAGATGCAGAAAGGCTCTGGCTGATACTTGCTCCTATAGTGACCAAGGTTGCTGCTGGATCTTGTGTGCCAGACTGGAGGTGCTGGGAACTAAAAGGGGTCAAAAGGAAATAAGACATTTCTCCTCTTGGTGAGGAACAGATAGGACAGGGGACCAACAAGAGTATTCCATTCTATATATGTCATATTCAGTATAAAGCTGAGGGATCACAGGGATTAACGTCTTAATTTTCTTCTTCAACGGCCACCGTCCAAGGAGGACTCCGTCTGCTCTTCTGCCTTTGATCCTGATCCTGAGTTATCCAGCTCCCCTCTGCTGCTGAGCCTGGGGCTTCCTCAGTGCCACCTGCTCTGCAGCAGCAGTGGGGCTATCAGGAACGGGGGCGAGTGGGGTTCAGTATTGGTTTTGTATATATTTGTATATAGTTCAGTATTTTAATTATTGTCTTATGGGTACTTCTATTGTTTTATTAAAGCTGTTTTAGTTTTCTTTTCCAATCCATGACTCTCTGACTTATTCCCTTTCCCTCCCCATTTGGGGAGGGAGAGGGGGTTAGAGAGCACCTGTCAGCATTCAGTGGCCGGCCCAGTCCTAACCCTCAACAACCCATAACCAACGACTTTTTGTCCCGTATAAGAGTGTTTATACCAAAAGACCAACCTTGACAATGAGCAAAAGAAACAGCTTATTATTAGCTCAACAGTTTTGCTTCATGTCTCCCTTTCTGAGCGAGAATAAAGCTTATCTTTTGACAGCAGGACGGGAACTATAAAGAATCCAATTCAACAAATTTTAAAATTGGTGGTGTCTCTCTCCCACATATGGCCATAAATATAATTGTCCATCTACCTTATCTGTGACTAGTGGTAGCCTCATGCTTTCCAGTTGTCTTCCTGGTTGGCTAAAGACAAAATGATGCTCCTTTGACTTTGGAATGATGAAATGCAGCTGGATCTCTTCTCCCAGCATGGAATAGGAAAAGGCAAATGCATGCAGAGTAGACTCATAAAGCTGAGAATGGGAAAAAATTAGGATAATTCTAGTGGTTAAACTACTAGTGGTGTAGTTAAAACACATTCATATCATTGCGAAACACACTACAATCTATTAGTGTATTGCATTACATTTTATCTCATGATCTGCTAGGTGTTGAGCAATGTCCCCTAGGCGAGAGCATACACTAAAAATATATAAATTAAACTGTTCTCTCATTTGAAACTATTGTTTCAGCTTCATCCTGCAGATGGTACCAATACTTAAAGTCCACTCTCAGCTTTCAGAAATACCAACACATAAAATACAGTATTTGCATTGCTGATACCTTTTTCTTCACTTTTTAATAGGCAGGAAATTGGAGTATTACTCTGAGTAATAGCAGTCTGTATGCCATACATAGACCCTCCTATGCTGGACTACTGCTGTATCAGAAGTAGTATTTTTGCAGTTACTTAGGTGAAAAGTCCCAGTGGGAAAATTTTACTGGGAAAGTAGTTTTAACTGGCAGCATACGTGTGGAATGCAGATTACAGCACTGAATAAGCTAGAGTACATGAGGTGAGGAAGAGTCCTCTGATGTCCCAAAACCTGAAGTCTGGTCAAGGCAGGTAAACCTCAAGAAATAAAAATCTGTAAATCAGCTGGTTTTCCACACATGCATACAAGTTCTAATCCAGTTCAAATGCCGTGAACGTATAAAAAATTGTGTTTGGGTTGTGTCTGCTTTAGCTGCTGATCTGCAGAGTAATATCTGGAAATCTTTACCTGGTACCTCGGATTGAAACCCATATACTGATGACACTGTTCGCAGTGATGGTAGGTGTTATATGCTGCATACTTGGACAATCTCATCCTAGTCGTTTGACGGCGTGTATACATATCCTCCTGTCTCCTGCTCATTGATCTATCTGTTAAAAAAAAAGGAAACAACTTAAATGTAACATATATCCAAGGCCAGAATGTGTTGTCTTGTGACAAACTGTTTCTGTCACTGTAATTATCTTCTAGGAAAAATGGTAAGATTAAACACATCCAAAACAAACTATGAATTAATTCTGAGCATAGTATAAATTGTTACATTCAGGAAAGGGGACTGCAAATCCATGATTATGATTTCACATAAGGCTGAGGTGTAAGCAAAGACAGATTACATGAAAATTATTATTGTTGCGGTTATTACTGGTTGAATGCTTGCAAAAGTAACAAATAGTAAAAAACCCCCTCTTGTGACAGGCATTTGCCATACTGTGAAAGATATCATAGTAGATTACGTGAAATGAACTTGACAAATTTATTGACGTTGCCCTTTAGCTCATATCCACATTTTGAAAAAGGGTCTCCTTTACGGGAGACTGAAGGAAGATGAGATGTCATTTCTTCTGAAAAGGACTTCTGTTACGTCATCTGGCCAAACCTTTCACTCAGACTTTCAGCATTAAATCAGGTTGTTCAGGATTGTTTCTTGTCCTGGCAAGTTTTGAAAATCACTAAGAGTGGAGTTTCCACAGTCTCCTGCTCCATGGTTTGACTACTTTTATTCTGGAAATATTTTTCATGTTACCTAATTGTAAGTTCCCCTGTTGCAACTTGTGTCTGTTGTCTCTTGTCCTCACGCTGCCTATCTGTAAAAGTTTGTGTCTATATGTTCCCCTTAGGAAGCTGAAGACAGCAATTAGATGCCCCTGCTAGACTTCTCTAGACGGAACAAAGCCCATTCTCATCAATTTTCTATGTATGTCATACTTCAGGCCGCTGTCCACTTTAATGGCCACCCACTAGACTCCTTCTGTACGTCAATATCTTTCTGGTACTGGGAAGAATAATCACTTCGCTTGACCTGCTTGCTGGATTTTTAGTGAACCATTAACTCAGTGGAGAACGGGTGACTCATGCTCAAATCGTTGTCTTACAGAATCATAAGGTCACCTTCCTCAAAGCCGCTATCTATACAGATGGCCCCAAGCTTGTACAGCTGCAAAAAAAGTATTCCACTCCAAGTGCAAGATCTTGCACTTACATTTGTTAAACTATATGACATTCCTGTCTCTGAGGTTCCTTCCTGGAGGTTCCATTTCTCCACCCTGCTAAGGTCATTCTGGACGGCAGTGCTACCTTCCTGCATATTGGCTGCTCCCCCAGTCTGGTATCATCCATGAAGTTACTGATGTTGCATTCTGTTCCTTTGACCAGATTATTAATGACTATCATAAAATTTGTCTCACTGCCAGTCTCAGCATTGCCACGCATACTCAGCCGTCAGCCAGATTTGTACCACTCATCACACTGCAAGTTCAGCGGTCCAGCCAAATTCCCATCCACTTAACAATCCCCTTATCCAAACCATGTCCCTCCAGTTTTCGCTATATGGATGACACAGAAGACAGCAACAAAAGCCTTGATGGAGTCAAGATAGATAAAACCACTGCTCTTCCTTTGTCCACAGTGTCAGTCATCTCATCATAAAATGTGGTCATGTTTACCAATCACGATTTGCCTATGGTAGTTCCATTCTAGCTGCTCCCAACAACTCTCCTGTCCTCCACAGGTCTGGACATGGCTTACAGGAGATTTTTTTCCATAACTGTTTTGAGGACTGAGGGTAGGCTGACTGGACTCTATCGGCTTCGATCCTCCTTCTGTTCTGTTCTGTTCCTTTTTCCAACTATCAAGAATTTCCACCACTTGTTACCTTTTAAAAATGATAGGCAGTAGCCTCACAATGATGTTGGACAACTCCCTCAGCATTCTTGGATACATTCTACCCATGGGCTTCTGGCTAATTGAGAGAACTAATTCACAACTCAACACTCTGGGAACCTAGAACTGGACATATGCCATCTCATGCTTTCCAAACCTAAAGCAAAACCTAAAAAATAAAACTATAAACACTTCTGAGTACATAAATAACTTTGCCCACATAAATCACTTCATTGCTACAGAGCAGGACAATGCTACTACATAAAAACATTCAAATTCATGAACTTATCATGGAGTCAGAGCTTTTTTCACAGTTTTAATGACAGACTACCTATATAGTAATCCATAAAACATTTATAAGTCTCATACTCTGGTGTTTAATCTGGAAAACTTAAAAGATTTTATCACTCCTAGTTAGACAAGTGCAATTTTGATAATTTCACTCTGTTTAGAAATCTAACAAATAAATGCATATATGTGTACCAATTTAGATTTTTCAAACTCTAACCTTCACTGCTTATAGTCTGAAGCTTTGAACAAATCAGACTTGCATCTTCATATTTCGGGTCATGGATAGTGTAGTCAAAAGGCATCTTCTTAAATGTCTCCAAATCTGGCCACATATCTCCAGGCTGACGGTAGTATTGTTCAGATTCTTCTTTTGTGTCTATGATATTATTGAAAAAAACAATAATCCATTTAATTACAATGTTTAAAGCTCTTTATATTGCTATATTGCTATTATATTTGCTATGACTGTTATTCCTGCATCAATTTTTCTTTTATAATTCTGAGGAAGCAATACTAGTATGCATCAAGAGGTGTACCTTTGAACAAATGTGCCTCAGACCTCAATGCAATTCTGGCTGTTAAACCTTTGTTATCGATTAACTGCCTCTGAAATGTTGCTGGAGCAGTTGGTGGGATGATGATGAAAACAATGCCAAGGGTCTGATAAGGCTGATCTACCTGCATCCAGGTATTTGGAGTCATTCCAGTGACCACTACATTTGTGAACTCAGTTGAGGAAAGATAGATTACTCTCACTGAGGAAAACAAGTCCTTTAAAAGCTTTAGAAATTGCACTATTAAATACAGTGCAGAGTTTAAGTCGAATTCCCCTTCTAGTGATAAGACCAGAGTAATCAAAGATAATTCACCCTATAATAAGAGAAGAATAGTAAGTGATATTGGCATAATGTGCAGTGAAATGCCTTCTTCTGAAACTGGTTGACTGACATAAAAACCCAGATGCACGCAAGTCCTTATAAAACACTTTTCTACCTTTGTCAAGAGGTAAATGGACTCTCAGACAAGAGTAAAATGGACAGTAGTGGGGAGTTCGGTTTGGGGCTCAGCCGTAAGCTGCTGTAAAGAGCCGTAACTCCATGTCTGTGAGTATAGACTAAATGATTTACATCAGGTGAGATTCTATGGGTGTTCCTGCTCTGGCAGTGGGGCTGGACTAGATGATCTTTTGAGGTCCCTTCCAACCCCCGACATTCTGTGATTCTGTGATTCTGTCTTCTGGCACCCAAAGTAAATATGAAACTCAGGTGGAATTAGTCAGATGGTGAAATGATCTTCATGCCCTGACTGTGAGTTACCTCAAAAACCTTGCCTAAAATACAAAGGACTGCTTGCACAAATCTCTCCTCTAGCAGGCTAGTCACCTCTTCCACGGGTTTGGCCATAAACCTTGGGGGCCAGATGCCTCTTTCTCAGGCACAGTTCAGTGTGGAGGAAGACTCCTGGCTACTGCCCCAAAAAGCCCTCAGAGACAAGAGCTGAGGCACAGTCCCACATAAAACAACTGAACAGCTTCCAGCCAAGGTCTGATGGAGACAGCTAGCAGGCAGGTAGCACCCACCTGAGACTCTTCAAGGCTGACCATAGGTATGCTTTTAGTCCAGAATTAGACATACCCCACAATATATCACTCTTACTTTTCTACTTTATCCAGCCCTTAAATGCAAACGTGCATCTGGAAACACAGGGGAGCAATAAACGGTAAATAAAAGAAGTTTGGATTAAAAATAAGTATTAGAGAGCTGGAACTGTTTTCTTCCCTCATATATTCTTATCTACTTAGAAAATATGGCGCTGCGCCTCACAGTATAAATCTCCCAGAATTTCACTGATTCTTTTTGTATAGTTTACCACAAAAGTTTGTTCCAACTCTAAACTCAAAACCAACGGCTGCATATCATTTAATATATGTAAATGCTATTGATTACTTCCCCAGAAAATGGAGGTATGCAGTTTTCTTACTGAAAGGAAGACTAAACTCTAAATTATGAGTGAAACAGCATAGTAAAATATCAGTTCAAGATCACACAAAAAGATTCTCAAAATATTTCAGTAGTGTAAATTAATTGCAAAAGTGAACGGCATAGAATATACACACAACTACTTTTCAGTTTAACATAACAATTTTCTACAATCGCCAGAAGTAAATATTTGTATGTAAAGAACTTACTAGTGTTGATTTCTTCCTCATCATAAACATCCACTTCTGTCAGTCTAATCAGCATTCGGGACAAAATACTGAGGAACTGCAGATAAGCACCTGTTTTCCCTATCTGTAAATATATAAATTAGAAACAAACAAAAGTAATCTTTCATTTTTCAACATATTACTTTTCCACATATCTGGAAATTGCAGCTGCAGTGAAACCTAATATCAATATTCAGCGCTTGCATATCCCTGTATTTGCATATTCATTTCCATAAATGAAATGCTTAAATGCTCAATAGTTTTGTCCTCTCTCTGCAGGAACCTAGTTTGGAAAATGCATTCTGTATCATAGGTCTAATTATAGGCCCACAGACGAGAATTTTCTCACCTGATGTTCTAGTTTCTACATAGGCAATGAACTTTTAAAAATCTATGCAAGCTCATAAAATGCTCCAGAAAAACTGCTCAAACAACAAGATGACTAAAGAATTACCTCAACCCTTTCACATTTGCTTATTTTACCAGTACATTGACTGCTACTGATGTCCAGTGACCATCCTGAAGAACGAAGTGGTGTGAAACTGTAGGAGAACTTCTGCACGCCACATAATGTATATAACAAAGTGTTGTTCCATGTCTAGTGCTGAAAATATATTATTTCCCTTACACTGTTTTAAAATTCCCTTTCAAATGTCTGTTTAAAAATTATTTTAAGGCTATAACTGTCTCCATTTTTACCCCACCAACACATTATATATACATCTTCTCTTCCTTGCAGCAAGTTTATAGTGTTTTTTTTCTTCAGATGAAAGACATAAGCTACAGGCAATGATTTATCCAGTGGATTGTCCTGTGTCTTCCACATAAAGTTTGCTGACGATAACATCAAGTAAATAATGGCATATCTAAGCAGACAGCTTTACAAACCATTACACTGGAACAGGAAGCAGCACACAAGGAGTTTCAAATGAGCAACGAAACAAGCAAGCTCATGACACTCTCACAGGAGAATAAATGCACCATGATTTTGTGTGTGTGTAGTTCAGCCTCAGAATGGCACTGATACCCAGTTGACAAGACGTAAGAACAGCACTGGTGTCCAGCTGTAAGATGTTAAGACTGTCCAGGGTGAGGTTAACCTGTAGATCAGTTGTGACGTGCTCCTACAACCGTCTGATTCCACAAAGGGGTATCAGATTTGCACTGAGTCTGTATCACTACTGAATTGAAAATTGAGAATCACTGACATTACTGCTAGGACATGTCAGAAGCATAGGATGTTGAATTAGTAAATATAGAATTGGATTTACTATTTTCTATATATGTCAAGTGAAATTTTCATTTTCTCTGAACAATTGAGAAAAGGAGACTTTGAAGTTGGAGCAAGAGTAGGTAAACATCTGTTCTGGTCAAAGTTCAGTATCTGACTGCATTTTAAAGAGCTGCTTGCCAAGGGTGGAAAAGGGTACTGTTATCCCTGTTGAATATCAGATAAGACTTTCAAGTACACATGGTACAGCATGTGTTAGCACAAAACTCTGTTATCCAGGAGTAAAACAGGAAAAAAGTGACTTTAAATAGAGGAAATGGTAGCACGGACCATATTCAGTCCATGCACCAGAGGTTTCTAATTCCCAGTCTCGGTTTTTATGTAAAACCAATTAAGACTAATAAGAATCTTTCTATCAGTCTTGGAACAGGGCTCTAAACTTGGATGCAATGGCTATTGATTGGGGAGTGAAACAAAAACATTTTATCCTCCCACATCTGATGATACTTAGTTTTAGAAGAAAACACTTCAGCTGTTTTCTCTCAGAACTGAGATTACCTTTATACGCCCTTATAAACATATTCTTTTAAAGCACCTCTGATCATCATTTCATTAAACACAGGATGTTTAACACAGATTAACAGTTCCCTGATTTCAAACAACTGAGAGATCATTTGTCAAAAGTACGCAGCCTGTTCCCTCAATATCAGATATTCATGTAAAAAACTCATAGTGACGTCGCTTTTTGATCCTTCAATGTCGGCTCTTCCTATCATTGTGAAGCAGAATTCACCAAGCGTTGGATTGTTCACCCACTAATAGGGAACGTGAGCTGGGCTTAGACCGTCATGAGACAGGTTAGTTTTACCCTACTGATGATGTGTTGCTTCTCTGTTTGAAGTATATACTTGGAATTTTCAACAGGCTGAAAACCTTATTACTTCTTTTTGGTAAATTAAATTACTAACAGTAATGCATTTTCTTTTTTTAACCTGTTCCAGACATTGGACACAAGGACCACTAGAAGAACTTTATTATTCTTACATGTTGCCATAAAGTATCATCTGATTTCAGTTTTCACATTTGGAGAAATATACCAAAAGGGGAAATAATTCCATAAGGCTTTTCTATTTTAATTTCCAGGTGAGATAGTTCTTCACAGACCACAGGTGTAGTTTTCAAACTATGGTCTGCAAAAAAAGTGATTCATAGAAAGCATGCTGATGGTCCACACACAGGTGGTCAAATGGTGCTTGCTCTTCTTGTTTTCACTTGCTACATTCTTCTTAAACACAGCTAACAGTAGATAAGTATTTCCCTAATATTTTTCTTACATAATCTGAATGGTATACAAGTCCCTTGTAATCAGATTTTAATAGAAGTAGAAGAAAACCAAATAACATGGGCAGCAGTTTTCTTCCTTAGAAAGGGTCTTAAGACACACTTGCTTCATTGCCTGGACGTGGTGCCACAGGACTGAAGTGTACTCTCAAGCAGCTTCCACACTTAAGGAAAATGCTACTTTGAAGTGTAATATCCAGTTCAAAACCAAAGGTACAAAATCTTTATTTGCAGTTTGGGAAGTTCTAAGATGAATGTTTCTAAGAAATGTATTTTAGTGAATTTAGGATTCCCTATAGGCATTTTCCTGGGTGCACTAGGGATGAGATTTCTATCTATAGATAAGATAATGTTGTTCATAGTGGTGCATATATATTCTTCCTCACTAACAAATGGCTTAACTTCGATGATATGAGCTAACTTACAAATAAAGATATAGGTCTATTCTCTAACTATCCAGGTTTTGCTGTGTTTCATAAAGCCTCTTGTAAAAATAATGCACGTATTGTCTTCTAATGTATGTAATTTTCCTTGTAAAAATGCATCAAGTCCTCTAGCAAAACATTTTGACCAGTACAGATGGTAAAATATCTATGTGACAGAATGGTCAGTGTACTTTATTACTAATTACCCTGACAGTGAGATTATAATTTTGTTTCATTAATGTGCCTAGTTTTCTTCCTATGTTGATTTCATATTTTTCATTTTAATCAACAAATTGTACTAATCACTGCCTGATAAAGAAAACAACTGTTTCCTAACTTTTTGAAAGGTAGTACTCTGACACTATTAAACGCTGGCTGCAATATTATTATTAACACTCAGAGAGGTGCTGCCTAATAACTATTTTGATTTCTGCCTGTATAGAACATACAATAGGTGTTAAGTCCATGTAAAATCATAGAATCATAGAATGGTTTGGGTTGGAAGGGACCTTAAAGATCGTCTAGTTCCAACCCCACCACCATGGGCAGGGACACTTTCCAGTAGACCAGGTTGCTCAAAGCCCCATCCAGCCTGGCCTTGAACACTGCCAGGGATGGGGCATCCACAACTTCTTTGGGCAACGTGTTCATAGTGAAGAACTTCCTAATAGCTAATTTAAATCTACCCTCTTTCAGTTTGAAACCATTGCCCCTTGTCCTATCACTACATGCCCTTGTAAACTGTCCCTCCCTTTCTTTCCTGTAGGATCCCTCGAAGTACTGGAAGGCTGCTGTAAGGTCTCCCTGGAGCCTTCTCTTCTCCAGGCTGAACAACCTTGACTCTCTCAGCCTGTCCTCATAGGGAAGGTGCTCCAGCCCTTTGATCATCTTTGTGGCCCTCCTCTGGACTCTCTCCAACAGGTCTATGTACCTGTTATGTTGGGGCCTCCAGAGTTGGACACAGAACCTCAGGTGGGGTCTCACAAGAGCAGAGTAGAGGGACAGAATCACCTCCCTTGACTCACTGGCCGCACTTCTTTTGATGCAGCCCGTGCTTTTGATGGACTTCTGGGCTGCCAGCACACATTGCCAGCTCATGTCCAGTGTTTCATCAACCAGCACTCCCAAGTCCTTCTCTGCAAGGCTACTCTCCATCTACTCATCACCCAGCCTGTATTTATGCTTGGAATTGCCTTGACCCAGGTGCAGGACTTTGCACTTGGCCCTGC
>NW_009716387.1:57926-80505 GCF_000703405.1 Apaloderma vittatum
GTTGGCCCGGGCCCCCTGCTCAGCCTGTCCAGGTCTCTCTGGATGGCATCCCTTCCCTCCAGTGTGTTGACCGCACCACACAGCTTGGTGTCATTGGCAAACTTGCTGAGGGTGCACTTGATCCCGCTGTCCATGTCCCCAACAAAGATGTTAGCACCAGTCTCAATGCTGACCCCTGAGGAACATCATTCATTGCTGGTCTCCACTCTGACATTGAATCATTGACCACAATTTTTTGTTAGTATTATCAAGCATACATGTGAGTAAAATCTATTTCAGGAAGTAGAATTAATTCTTCCCCAGAAGAGAAGGGTAATTCTAATTTCTGTATATTTTATTGTAGCTATTCCCTAGAAGAAATTTATACCTTAAACCAATAAACCTTAAATCCATAAGCAATCAACATACTTTTACAGCTCTTTGTTTAATTTACAGGAGTTTTTAGTATTTTGGGAAGTTAAACAGTAAAGGAAGCAAAGCTACTGCCTTTTTCCACATATCAAAATGAATACATACCCCTAAGAAGACATGACACTCCTAATCTGATGTGTGGGAATTTGTTCTGTGTGAGGCAAGTATACTGTTCATTAAGAACTGAGCAATGTAAAATGAATAAACATGTGACAAATTTCCTTTAGGAACTGATTCAACTGTATGACCCAATACAGGACTAGGAAATAACCTGCATCGTGGAGATAGCTGGAAAAGAGATGGAGTTTCAAGTAAAAGAAATGATATCAGGTCTGAAATTTACTGCTGTACAGGGGGTCAACAGGAGTCCTATTCAATATTTGAAACAAAAAGGTTTGATACTGCAAAGTGGTGAATAACATAATGTGGAATTGAGTCAATGAATAAATAAACTGCCTGTTTAATTATGATTAATTAAATGGCAAAGTATCAAGTGTGTGAAACATCAACACCTTCTCATAGGTGTGTAGTATGCTCGCAGAAGTCTCTGAATGACTGTTTTGAGAATCACAGATTCACATCTGTGACCAATAACCAAATGAATACTGAAGAAATATTTACTTATCAGCTTATCTGAATATTTGGGAATAGTACCTTTGCATAGGTTTATGTGTATACATGCAAAATTATAACAAAAAAATGCCACAGCCTATATTTTTCTTTGAGATGGAAATGAACATCTCTGTTTATATATTTGTTTTTATGCTGCAGCTGAGTATGAAGTCCAGTTTCTTGATCACATAATGCCTGCATCTTTAGCAAACATGGAACATTTAGATCAGAGGAATGGACAGTGAAAAACTGCTCATCAGAATACTTTCTGGAATCCTTTATGAATTACAGTAACATTTGCAGGAAGTCCCAATATGAAAAGTCCGTTTATATTCTTTCTACTCTACTGCACCAAAAATCTGGGTGTACAACAAAATCCAGTCATTCAACACATAGCAATATGTAGTTTCCTTTTGCAATTGATCAGCTTAGAAGAGTGGATCATGCAGCAAGTTAAGCCAGCAACCCTTTAGATGAATTCTTGGATGATCCAGGGGCTGGAGCACCTCTGCTACGAGGACAGGCTGCGGGAGCTGGGATTGTTCAGCCTGGAGAAGAGAAGACTTCGGGGGGACCTAATAGCTGCCTTCCAGTACCTGAAGGAAACCTACAGGACAGCTGGGGAAGGACTTTTTACAAGAGTGTCCACTGATAGGACAAGGGGAAATGGGTTTAAGATGAAGGAGAATAGATTTAGGCTGGACCTTAGGAAGAAGTTCTTCAGTAAAAGGGTGGCAAGACTTTGGAATAAATTGCCCAGAGACGTTGTGGCTGCCCCCTCCCTGGAGGTGTTCAAGGCCAAGTTGGATGGAGCCTTGAGTAGCCTGATCTAGTTGAGAGGTGTCCCTGCCCATGACAGGGAGGTTGGATTAGATGATCTCTAAGGTCCCTTCCAGCCTACGCCACTCTATGATAATAACTGAAAGCACGTGTCTTTGTCTTGGTTTGGATTTATACTTTTTGACTGCTGAGGTTCATCAGGCATATATATGCTTTCAGTAGGCATGATGTCTCCTGACTTGTTGCTTCATACTTCAGCACGAGAGGCACAATATTGCCTTTAGCACGTAACATGCATTGAACTAGGAGATACCTTGATAAGAAATAAGTGAGATTCTTCTAGATTCTTAGAGAAGGAACTTCTCAGAACTACACGCATTTTCATATATCTTTTCAAAGTTATTTAAAAACTCTCAGGTCAGCTATTCGTCTTGTAAACACAGCTCTGCTAATGTTGAACTGGACTTACTGCATGTATTATTTACAACAGCTTTGGTTTCTGTCTGCTGTGTGGAGGAAACAGAGAAAATAACTTGATTACAAACTCCCAGTTGTCTTCAGATTGATAATAGGAAAGTGGATTTGTGAAGATCTTTAATCTTTATTTAAAGCGTAAATGCGTATTCAACTTTAACAAACTGAAATTATACATGAAATCTATCTCTTGAACAAACTATCTTTTACAACATTTTAATGGAGAGAGATTGACAGAAAATGAACCTTGCCACGGCTTCACTGTCTTTGAACTCAGGCTATAGTAAAGAAAGGAAGATTATTCTATTAGAAGAGATTAGGAAATAAAATATAAGCAATTTACTCTCCACCAGAAAAAAACCCTTTGAGTATGACTAACAGTAACTAATGTATTTTTTTTTCTGAGATTATGATAAAATTAACCAAAATGAATCAATTATGATATCTTGTTCTTATTACATACCTGTGGTGGCCCACTCAGCAGTAGCCTCCTTGGGTGAAAGGTGTCCATTCTGCCCTCATTTCTATTGTTGTAGTCCATGTGGATTGGCTTGGGAACCGTCCATTGGCGGTAGTATAGGGACTGCTCCGTGCAAGTCATCATCTTACTCATAAGAGGACGAAAAGAACTCGCCCACATAACAGAATGATAAGGCAAGAGGGAAGATGATTTGGGAAGTCCACTGCTGTCTGTAGAAGTAATAATGTCATAGACCAGTTTGGGCAGGAAAACTATGGGAGGCTGTTTTGATGCTTTGGTCATGGAGCATTGAGAGGTCTGTAGGATGAAGGAGTTATGAGTAGGTGCTGAGGAGGAAGAAGAGGAGGAGAAAGGTGAGGAGGAGGAGGAGGTGATGGAAATTTGGGCACTTTTTATATTTTGTTTCGTATCCAGCTGTTCAGTTACTGGTGGTAAGTGTTTGCTGATTGTTGTTTGTTCCCCCTTGTCTACTTTCTGCTTCTGTCTTTCATAGTTATTTGTAGTTTCTTCTGTGCTGTTGCTTAGGACTTGGTGGGGGGATTTTGCTGTATCCCCTGCTGCTATTAAAGGAGGAGACGACTCACTGCAGAATGCTGTAACTAAAACAAAATTTGTATTTCAATATAGCGCAACTATCTCTGCTAGTCAATGCTGTAGTTACACAAAACAAAGCAAAACAAAACAATAAAAAATAATTTAGATAGATCATCAAACTTTGCAACCCCACTCCTGTTCTTGCTTTCACCTTTCTCGTACAGGAAGTCATAATGGGACTAGTTTGGAGTATTTGTGTCAATGCAGAAAGTGCCTTTTATAGTAGTGAAATGCATAGGAAAGATGTCACTGATTGTCCTGTCCTCTATTTCCCTCACGCATCCCTTGCTTAAGGTGTTCTTGTGTTTCATCACACAAGAAAAGCACAAAATTACTGAAACCGTTGTTTAAGAGAGAATAAGAAAACCAGTACTCACAGGCTATCACACCATCAGACTGCAGAAATGTCTACATAGACTGACATCTAGAAACAGTCCTCTGGGTCAGCTCTCATCCGACACTTGTGTGCCTACGTCACTGCAGCACTCAGCCTGCTCTAATGAAAACCAGCTCTCAAGTCCCTGTCACTGCATAATGCATTAATGCCTTCGTATGGCTCCGGCCAGCTCAGAGCACGTACTGAATTCTCGAATGTTGGCCTTGAATATGTCATGCAGATAGACCCCACAGTTAATTGCTGATTTTCTGAAGGTGAAACACTTTTACCTTACATATTCCAATTGCTAAGATTTCTTGGAAGTTTAAGGCCTTGTTTTAAGTGGTTCTGAGCATCTTTAATGCTTAGTGAATTTCAAAGAGGACATGCAAATATTTCACAGTCTTCAGAGTAGAAGCAGCATGTTTTCTTTTTCATAAATTTTTGTAGCTTCAGTGAACACACTCAGCCATCACAGCACTGAGGATTTATACCTCAGTGGCACACATTAAAGAAGTGCCTGCTTTAGTCACTCCACCCTATGATCATTTTTAAATCATAAACTACCTTATTCTTTATATTTCAGATATCTGATACTTGGGGGTTTTTTTTAAGTTATCTTCAGTGATCGCATTATATTAAGCTTTACCAAAACTTTAGAGATTTATGTCTTTTATTATATATCTACTAAGCTGAATAAAAGGTCATTTTATGCCCCAAATGCAACTTATTAGAGATGATCTTAAGGTCTTACTGGAAGCTTTTGAAGAGAGAGATGAAGATGCAGAGTCATGAGAACGAGATCTTTCTCTTTTCATAGGACTTCTCTTTTCTGAAGTAGAACCTGTTGCATTAATAATAGTAAGGGAAAAGAAAAATAAAATATAATTTAAGGAAGCCTGAAAGAAGGCACAGCTGCATTGTGTGGGTTTTGTCCTCATTCTGATGCTGTTTTCAGTATGGAGAGTGTTCCTCCCATGCAATATTGGATCAGCCTTTGGTCTAATCTAATTATGCTGAGCTGCAATACTTTCACAAAATGAATGTTGTAGCCAGAAGGCAGTAATTTCTAGACCTAACAACTTAGGTGCCCTTTTGACTCAGCTCACACTCAATCCCAGTGTACTCAAATAAAGGGATGAAAGTACTCATCATGTCTAACATAGGCCTCTATTGTAGACAGTCTGACTATGATCTCACATATTTAATTACTCTATGAAAAGTACATATTTTTGATCTTCTTGTCCTGCTATCCTTATTATCAATGAGTAAGGACTTACTAGGCAAATAGTAACCAGCTCTCTTCCTTCTCAGAGTAGAGAGAGAAAATGAAAGCAAGCAGTTTGAGGTTTAAATAACCTATGTGGATAAAATCCCTTGATCTCCACAGTTACAAGGCACAGTAGACAGTAAAGAGAAAAGTAAAGAACTTGATAACTGATAAAGCTCATCAGCTATAACAAAAAAAAACCAATGCACAACAGTGGCTGGGTAAATTATTGTTTCCACATTTATATTTTCTTAATTGGTCTCTTAAGAAATTATAAACTTGCCAACTCTATGCTGTCAATTTGAATTCACGCACATTTTCAAGGAATACTCAGAAGTTACTATATTCAGATCTATTTTCTAGCCATACTATAATACCTTACAAATTAGAGACTACTATATACAGTTTTCTTGGTAGGAATCTTCATCATTGTCAGTATGTAAGCACAGGTTCAGTAGCACCAGTCAGGGACAGTTCAGTAGAGTTGTGAGGGACTGGATCAAGTCACTGCTTCCCATTTGGCGAAGCACACGCCTGCTGCAGAGAGGGCAGCACAGCTCAGCATTCCCAACGGTGAGCAGCACTGGGTGTACCCACTTGAGCTCTGCTCTGTGGCTACCCGAGAGGGAAGAAGGGAGCCAAAAACTAGAGGGAGGGAGAACAGATGCAGCAGTAGGACTGCAAGAGATTAAAATGCTGCAGCAGCTGCAATGCCCAGGGAGGGAGGGTGAGAAAACACAGCTTCCTTGAGATGAAGGAAAACTGACACGCCGAGCTCACTCAGTAAAGCTAATTCCAGAACCCCTCACAGTGTAGGTATCCATACAATCCTACTTTTTGTAATACAAGTCAATTATTTTACAGCTTCTTTTATTATCACTACTAACAATACCTTCCGTTGCTATTTCTTCATCTTCATTATCAGTGCTGCTTAGTTTCTCTGGGTCACTTTCTAACACATCATTCACAACTGCTTTCTCTGTGTGAATTTCTGAGCTCACAAAGTATGCTGCCAAACCAAGTTCTTGCTCCAAGGTTGTCCTTACCAAAGAAGATGAATTTATTAAACGCAGGTCACAGTATCTCAGTGATCTGGAGAGAAACAAATTTGGGCTTGTGTGAAAACTCATTGTAATCTACTTACTTATTTCTTTTAAAAAACTAGCCAAAGGGGAATTTTTTCATGATCCAACTGAAGTACGGATAAGACAGAACACAGAATATCTTTTGTGCTTAATAAGTTTACTACTGCGGTGCGTAAACTTTTCTTTTTTTTTTTTTAATCCAGTTCTGCCCCTTAATCTAGTGCACTGAATATTAACATCAGCACAAGAAAAAGAACAGTCACTGGGGTTCTAGGTCTGACACTCAGCATGGGATTCAGCTGAACATTTAGTGCCCCGGGGCATTCTGTCTGGCTTCCAGCTGCCCTTCCAGAAGGCACTGATCTCTCCACACATCCTGTAGAACATATGCCAGCATCATGCAGATGTCTCACCTACACCAAGGTATCTAAAGTAGCCATACTTTTCTTTTTTCATACCCTTATTCTCTCCTTTAATCTCGGACAGTTCTTGTAATATTTTCTGAGCTATTTCTATCTTGCTATAAAGAGGAAGTTATTACAAATAATATGGGATTTGTATTTATGATGTAAAAAACTGGCCATAAATGGAAAAGAAACATCTTGACACTGAAATCTATAATCTGTTTTCTTCTCCCACAGGTAATTACACAGTTAATCCTGAGTCAGTTGGTAAGGAGTGGATAAAAAACTGCCACTGGGAAAATATTGGATCTTCTTACCGTGGCAAAGACTCCCCTTGTGGATCCATACCACTAAATATCAATATACAAGGCAAACCTTCCAATTCCAAATAGGTCTGTGGCCTCCAGTCTACATCTTCAATTTTCTGCCAGACCTGTATGAAGTAAAAAACACTATTGGACACACCTATATGGAACAGATGAAAAAAACATATAATTTTAGCATCCATTATATAAATCTATTTGGATGGATGTTCCACCAGTGGAAGCCACAGAGCGGAGCCAATTTCAACATATGTAGATTGCACAATTACTGGAGCATTACAGGGAGCAATCTGTCTGCTGTAAGTCTGAGGAGATTGGGACACTATATTTCAGTCTGAAAAGCCTCCCAGCTTCTCAGCTGCATAGCACTGAGGCCAGGGCACAGATGGCCAGTAAAGCTGAATAGGAACTTTGAGGGAGAGAAGGTACAGAGGGTTGCTTCTTGTGGCAGATAATGTATGGATGTCTGAGTCCAAGGAAGAATATGATCTAGAAACAAAATCTTGGAACAGGGAAAAGCTGGAAGTGTTCAACACAGACATACCACTGTTCTCACTTTCTACTCTCTGAAGTCCTCTGCTCTCCCCCGTAGATATCAGTTTTCACAGAGTCACAGAATGTCAGCAGATGGAAGGGACCTCTAAAGATCATCTAGTCCAGCCCCCCTGCCAGAGCAGGATCACCTACAGTAGGTCACATGGGAACACGTCCAGGCAGGTTTTGAATGTCTCCAGAGAAGGAGACTCCACAACCTCCCTGGGCAGCCTGTGCCAGTGCTCTGTCACCCTCACAATGAAAAAGTTTTCTCTAATGTTTTTGTGGAACCTCCTGTGTTCCAGCTTGCACCCATTGCCCCTTGTCCTGTCATTGGATGTCGCTGAGAAGAGCCTGGCTCCGTCCTCCTGACACTCCCCCTTGACATATTTATAAACATTTATGAGGTCACCCCTACGCCTCCTCTTCTCCAAGCTAAAGAGACCCAGCTCCTTCAGCCTTTCCTCATAAGGGAGATGTTCCACTCCCTTCATCATCTTTGTGGCTCTGTGCTGGACTCTCTCCAGCAGTTCCCTGTCTCTCTTGAGCTGAGGGGCCCAGAACTGGACACAATATTCCAGATGTGGCCTCACTAGGGCAGAGTAGAGGGGCAGGAGGACCTCTCTCGACCTACTACCCTCACCCCTTCTGATATACTCCAGGATGCCATTGGCCTTCTTGGCCACGAGGGCACATTGCTGGCTCACGGTCATCTTGCTGTGCACCAGGACCCCTGATAAATTCATAAATTTGATAATTCCTGATAAATTAATAAATTTGATAATTCCTGATAAATTAATAAATTTGATAATTCCTGATAAATTAATAACCTCTGATAAATTCATAAATTTGATAACCAGTTCTCCTGTTGACTGTTTAGTCCCAGGCTATACTGCTTCACTCACATCAATCAGTCCTTTTTGCTGCAGATGAGGAGTACACAGTAGGACCAACAGTACAATGACTCAGGCTCTGACTCTGACAGCTGTGCATGTACCACTGCTATCCATGTCAGAGGAGACAACAAGGATTGATTCAGAACTAACATTGATTTTTCATAATAAGTTACACCTAATTCATAGCAGAATGAGATCAGCGTTAGGCTCTGGATCTCAGATTACTTCATCTAACATATATGGAATCCGACACAGTACAGAGTGTACCATAAACACATTACACCATCCAAGAATGTAAATACATTTTTTGCTTTGGTGATCAGATGAGGGTGTATCAGAGGCTTTTGTTAAACAGATGACCCACGACTCTGGACATAAAGGACATAACTTAGTCCATAAACCCCTGAGCTGCGAATACCGCAGTGGTCTAGGACTCATCACCGCTTTGGTGCCTTCATGCCACCTGCTGGCGACAAGAATAATATAATTCTAACTGGTGACTGATCAAAATCTTTTTTGCACTTTGCTGATTTTGTGGGAAAATTCTGCTAAAGCTGTGACAATTTGTCTTTTTTCCTTATTGCTCATGGTCCCTGTACATAAAAGCAGTTCAGCTCTTTGGGAAGGTTGATGCTGGAAGTCATATTTTAGCCATAGTAGTTAATATTCCACCAAGTATTAACTGGAGGTAGAACAGTAGGTGTCACAGACTGTATGTCTGGAAGACAAAAGCCATGCTCCTTGTGGTAGTTTTTATTTTTACTAGTAAGACCTACACTTCAGCTCATGATCGCAACTCTTACGACTGAAGCCTCCCCATCTACCCACCTACTGAAACTTCCCAGTATAAGTCATTCTGCAAGTTACCTTTAGTTGCTCCACAAAGTGCTTCCCTATTGTGATTCCAGAATTAGGATTTCCCAAGATTATTTCAAAGTTATCTTCAAGGGCTAGTCTTTCCCTTACATTATACAGACGTTCATATGCCACTGCAGCCAGCGGAGTACATGGAATTCTCAACACTACCATGAGGCCATGACCACTAGGACATTGTCTCGAAGAGTTTATTAGGTTTTGGGTGATTTCCAGAGTTTCAACTGAGGTGTAATTCTTCATCTGGGAAAGACCACACACTGCCATCATAGCTGCAGAATAGTGCTGTATGAGGACAAAAGTCCTTATCACTGCACTGTGTAATCTGGGGAACCTAAAATAAATGGTGAATTAAATAGTGAAATATTAAAGTCCAAAATTAAAGAGCTGATATTTACAAAATTCAGTAAGTTCAGGATTTTCTCCTGTAAACAATCCTTCATATCTACTATACAACAGAATCTCACCAAATTGCAGCTGGACAGTCTGCAAGGCATCATTTCACAGTCAGAACTGATGTTGTCTCCCCATTTCTTAGTAAAGATTTACTAAACAAGTAGTTCAGTAAGGTTGCATCACTTTAAGTTACCAAGACTTTCATTGCAGAATATTCGCTAAGGCACTCAGTAATATCATCAGTCAACTGACAACAGTATTCTTCATTATTTATTATTCTCAAGGGGCAGGAGGGGAGACGAGGTGTTTCTCTTGTTTTGTTCTGAAGCGCTGAACCAACTTACTGTTGTTTTCAAAAGGACTGAATACGTAAGGTGAATACGAGCACTCTAAGTGCCCAGGCCTAGGTACACCCTGTCTCAATCCACAATCCAAGGAAAGATGTGGATATGTAACAGCTTCCTGTGCTCTGGTTTTCACATAAAAGAAACTCGGGTCCACATTAAAAAGAGGAACCATGGCTTGCTCAGAAAAAAAAGTGCTTAGTATGTGTGATCAGAGCTCCAAAGCACCCCAAGCAAGCCCCAGCAGGTAAGTGTGAATGTGCTCAGTCTCCCAGGTAGCAATATGAATTCATAAGGTTAAACTTGTCCTGTCTCATTCTTCTTACAGGTCCCAAAGAGTTCATCCACACCTGCGCACATGCACACAATGTGTCACTCTCTTTTGCTGTTATCCTAGGCTTGCTCCACAGGGACCAAAGAAAACTGATTATATACTTTCAAGTTCTCATGATGCTCTGAAGTTTTTATTGCTGATTTACATGTACAAACCACAGTGATATTTCTACTTCTCTTTGTGGTCCAAGTGCAGTACACACAAATTCTATACATCAAAATCAGCCTGAGTCAGCAAGTGATTACGTTGGACAAAAGTAATAACATCTTTGAAATTACATGATGATGCATTGATATATTATTATAATATAGAGTCATAGAATGGCCTAGGCTGGAAGGGACCTTAGAGATCATTTAATCCAACCTCTCTGTCATGGGCAGTGACGCGTCTCAACTAGATCAGGCAACGCATGGAAAGAAGCAGCTACTGGTCACAAGAACACACTCTAAATTGGGTTAAAAAGTGTGTGTGTGTGTGTGTTTGTAGTAAGAGGCGGTCTATACTCATTAGATATCATGTTACATATATACAAAAAATATAGAAGAAGAAAAGAATGAGTAAAACACCCTTGTGTACACAGCTGGTCTGTGGGACAGTGAGAAATAAAAACCAAACAGGCTTCTAGCTAGTAATCCAAGTCACTAGAATGCAGCTCCTAAATTTCCTGTGTAAAACAAGGCAGAGTACCATACCTCTTTCCCAGAGCCATGACCATCGCTTCAAAAGAGCTGTCGTACCGAAGCAGTGGAATACTATGTCCAGAGAGGGTGGACTCAATGAATTCTGACAGTCCAAAATATTTCTTGTTTTCCTGGTATAAATCTACACCCTAAATTGAACGAAGCAATAAAAATATGAAGTCTATCAATTATTCATTTACAGTTGATTAACCATTGTTATCTGATACATTTGCAATCACATTCACTCATAAGCATACATCTACTCAGACGTGTTAAAACAAAGAAAAAAAGAAACAGAATTAATTTTTTTTAGAGAATAGAACTAAGACCCACTTTTTCCTTGTTTCTCTCTCTCCCCCCACATATACACATGTACAGACAGAACAGCTATTTATGGAATAAAAAAGCACATATACAAAGAAAACCCATGTAAGTACATATATTTATCCAGTAATGCACTAGAGACAGATTTTCAGATGTTTTCCATTTATGTAATTCAAAGATTTTTAGCAGAGCTAAACAAAGAAAAAAAAAAGAAATTACAGGATTAGCAGAGGGAAAAAGAACTTGCCACAGACTAAACAAGAAAAAGATGCCATGCAAACTTCATCCTCGTTTACAAAATTCATGAGGCCTCCACAGATTCATCAAGTATGTAAATGTAAAAACAACTTATGAAAAGCTCACAAAAGCACCTCAAAGCATCCAGCTTACATTGCTGTATGGAGAAGGCCAGTGGATCTCATTGTAAGGGCTGATAGGAGTATGCTGAGTCTGCAGCGCATAGGGGAAGGAAGTCACATGGAGGGTCACAATATTTGGCGCCTCTTTCACCTCCCTGCAGTTCAACAGTCTATCAACAAGTCCTGTAGACAGTTCTGTTTGAGGATAAAGGCTATTCATAGCACTGCAAAAAAGAAACCCAAAACTCTCCAAAGTGATCAGCACAAGGGAACACTTGTGTCAGCGCAATGGCTTTAACCTGGATGTGAAATTAAAGATAAACATGTACAAGGAACTCAGGACTCTCTTCTTTGCCCTGCTTTTGTTGCATAGAAGGATGGAAGAAGAAACACAGATTATTTCACTGCAGCTGAAAATTTCTGTAAGTCTGAGAAGCTCCCTGGCTAGCAAATTACCAGTCCCTTGCAGCTACCAGAATATGACAGAAAAAGGATGAAAGGAAGCTGATGTTTTGGCAGCTACCAATAGACACGTAGACCTGTAGTAACTTTGGCCACATTGTTAGTGCTGCCCTTAAGAATATCTAATTCTTATCTACAAAAATCAAGATAGAAAATGACAGACAGTGAGTCGATGTGACAGAAAAACAGAGGGAAACTACCTGTGACAGAGCTATTACGAAAGGGAAGGATAGTTATTGTCAGGGCAAATGCCAGTATCATGGAACACCTACAGTCCATTCCTTGCTCCAGTGTAAAACTTCAGTCCAAATTCATGCAATTTAATCTACCTGCATTTACTTACAATGACTAAGTTACAAGCCTAACTTCTCTCACCAGCAGAGAGAGATAAGTGAACTATAGAAATTGGTTGTGTCCACCTATGATCTAAACCAGCCTTGAAAGATGCCCATGTCTCTATTGTGACTATGTGGGCAATCCCAGGAAACTACACTCCTGTTTTAGGCACCTCATTTAACTGGCTTCAGCTGGCTGGCATGAATCCTGCTGTGCAGAATGGCCACTCAAGTACTTGTCATTTACATATCATTATTAGGTAAGATGAAAAAATATCAGAGTTAAGTAGCAATACAGGTATTTCCCTACCACTCAAGGATGTGATATGAATAAATGCCTTAAAGGCATTACAGCTCTAATAGGTAAAGTAAGTTCCTAAGATAGAGAGGATTTGAACAGGAAACCCTCACATGCAAAATCAAAGTTTTGGTGAAAACCATCATTCTTAACTGATGGGAAAGACAAGACCTTGCCATTTCATTCACAAGCAAGATTCAGTCATTTTTGGTTTCAGAAACACTCTGTGCTTCCAAAATTGGAATATGTTGGTGTTTCTGGAGTTCAGTTTGATCTGCAAGCTCCCCAGTGCCTCAGAAGCAAGAAAGCAAAAGCAGCCCAACTTCTCTGCAGGCAGATTGCTGAGAAGCCAAGGAAACAAGGCTCTGTGAGGGAAGCAATAAGTTATGCAAATAAGCTGATGGGGAACTTGGTAAATATTGGACAGAAACCTCCCTGCTTCCCTGGCAAATCTACCTGACATTACTAGGTATCCACAGAAACTTTTGATTTCCACGAATCGGTGATTCTGGGTCGAAAAACACATTGCATTGGAAAATTTCCGATCAGTTAAAAACATAAGCAGCAGTGTTGGCTCTCCAGTTGTCTGCTCACTGCGGCGGGCTTTTGCGTGTTTCACAGCCCAGAGGACACTGATAGAGGATAATGAGCTTTGTGTACTTTCACAGGAAGCTTTCCTTTGAACAAATGACAACCAGCCAAAAAAACAATAGCTGTGGCTGAAAGAAGATAAGAATGGTGAGCAAGAAAAGCTGTAATGTTCCACTGAGGCATAATATAATACGCAGGATAAGAATAAGTCATGAGGGACCTCAAAAGAAAACATGTTTATTCAATGCATGGGAAGAGAAAGTTAGCAGAAAGATGCAAACAAAGATGAAGGAAATCAGAAAGTTAATCTTGAGAGCTAGTGCAAACAATAATAATCTCTCTACAAACAGGTTACAGTTTTCTTACCTCATTAGATCCCAGTGTGCGTGATCATGGATTAGGACAAACAGTGTATGTGGATTCTGCAGAGAGTTTTGTAAAAATACTTTGAATTTAGTCTGGGCCTCTGCATCTAGTTTCATAACATACTGCTCCACCCTCTGCTTTGTAAGATGTTCCTTTTCTAATCCAAGTTCTAATAAAATACCTAAAGAAATGGAACAGTTGTAAATATTTCCAGATAGAAATGCACTTAACAATGTCCTGTAAATCTAAAATAAAGCTAACTGATGAGCACCTGAGTGCCAGAGATGAAACAAAGTCTGCTGATAAGTCACTTCGGAGGGTGGAACACAAATCAAGAAATCAATTTTCTCAAAGGAACCCAAATCAAGATTTTGAGTGCTGGAGTCAGCAATTGAGCAAATATGGGACAGCAATTTCTGAGCCACTGCTAGCTGGAATGGACGAATCTGATGTCGTTCAATCTCATAACCTGGAAAAAGGCAAAATTCTGTTTAGATACATGCCCAAAGTCTAATCCAATGCAAAATGTTAGAGTCTGGCAAAGAATAAGTTATCTACTCTTTAAGGTGCTTTGCTTATGAACAGGAGTTCCACTTTATGAATATCTATACAGAATATGCAAAGAAATCTTTCTGCATTTAGACATTATGTCTCTTAAATGACTGAGAGCTGAAAGTGAATTTGTGCAACAGCATTCTATTGCCACAGAAGTAAAGACTTAGAGCTTCAAAGGCTACAGTACGCAGTGGAATGAAGCAGAACATCCACCATTGTAAATATGAATATCCCAAGACATGAGTTGCTGCTTTCTTCAGGACCTTTGCCTTCAAGAGCCCAGGACTCTGCCCAGATGGATCTGACTGCACACCCAGAGACCTGCTCTCAAGTACCCTATTCTATCTCCTCATTGGAAAATCCTCCTTACTTACTTGTACACAGAGCTGTTCCAGTTCCATTCAGTGCTGTTGGTTTATTTGCTGAAGCAGAAGCTGATGAAGAGATGTGCCCTTGGTTTTCCTGATAAAATTTCTCCAGCCAAAGATCAATGTCACCCTCTGTTAAATTGAAAGGATAGTGGAATAAACATCCATGTCAAGAAAAGCTGCATTTCATCCTGATTTTGTTTTGCAAATCTGAAAAGCTTTATATATGCTAGCTAGTTCTCCTGCCCTTGGCTTATTGGCTGCTTTATGTTTTATGTCATTACTTACTATTGCATCTGTTCTTACAGCGTATCACTAATAATATGCAAATCAGGCCAGGGAGTGACAAGCCACTTCTGCAGACCACTGGCTAGGGCATTTATGGAGGACGGTAGAAAACTAGCCTCAAGGCCCTGATGCAAATCAGATGTGAAACTGGCTTAATTTATATTCCGACTCTGGAGCAATACTATTCACCAACAAGGATTACAAGAAGCTGTGGGAAATCTGATATTTTTAAATCTTTAGCATTTTTGAGAGATAGAAGGAAAAATAATTCTTTATAAAGCTAGAAGAGAATTCTGAGTTTTGTAGTTACACACAAAGCTGAAAAAGGCAAGGTATGTTTTATTGAAGGGTGCATATCTGCCAAAATATCCTATTCTATTCAGCAGGGGCCCTGCTTACAGACTAAATCTATGTAGAAAACACAATATGCCTATCCTGAGTACCTGGTATTTTCTCAGGAGTTGAAAAGATTTTTGAACGTGTCTGTGCTGAGCTCAGAAAGGCAGGGACTGCCCTGTGAAGTGCAAGCCAGTGGATAGAGATGGCAACTGGTTTTGGGGTGCTCATTTACGTGTTCTGCATTAACAACAGCAATAGCAAACGTGATTTTGAGAACCATGCTTTGAAGATAATTAGAGCAGAAACACTTCATGGTGGTTCAAGCATTATAAGTTCCTCTTAAGTGACCACTCAAAATATCATGACACCACCAGAAGGGTTCCTGAAATCTAAACACAGATTTACAGATGCAACGTGAATGGCAAAGGGGATCACGATGTCCCATTAACACTGACAAATATGCTGCAATTGTTCTAGTTGTCTGATGTGCTTTAACTCTTCCTGTGTCTGGATCTCTCACCAGATAATCCTGCCTGTGATAATCCTGAGCATACTCTGTTAAAAAAACCGATCCAGTAACCCTGGCTCTCTGCCGTTTTCCTCTCTTTCCCATGTACTGTGATCAAGGTCACAGCACAGTAAGTTGAAAAGGCAAATCTTACCTTTGATAAAACAACTCTGTTCTATCATGGTTTAAATGACTCCTGAGCTTAGGGCAAAAGAATTTATACATTCATATGGGTAAGGACTTGCATAGTATATGGATGACTCTTGCATAGCTAAGAATAATATTTTTTATGAAACTCAGACATTTTAGAAACTGACACTTTTAGGAAGAATTTCAATTAAAATGTGCTTTCACAACTTTATCCTGCCTTTTTTATATATTATTAGAAATATAAAAAAAGGCAGAATAAAGTTGTGAAAGCACATCTTGCTTCTGGAACGTTAAAAAGCACAGCTATTTTCTCTGACTTAAAAGTTTCAGGGACTTGGAAACATGCCTCTTTATAACTTCTTAGGTACCTGGGCAAAGTGTGCTAAAGAAGGATCCCAGAGTTTCCACTTTCCCTGTGACCAGCTGATAGTTAACTTCTTTTTGGTAGTCTGAAGGAGTGAGCATGCTCTCAGACAGAACTCTTGCCTGATACTTTCCTAGAAGACAAAAAAGTAATTTTGATTTCACTTCAAACATTCTAAGTCAACAAAAATACTACTCAGCAGCTAAATGAATATCACACAAACAAAAATGGCAGCAATGAGTCCAGACACCCGTGAGATAGTTTCATGCTTTATAATTCTTTGTGTTTCTTTCCCAGGTTAGAAAATATTTACTGAAGGAATATATCAAAAGACCATATATAGTCAAAGAAATTGTCAATCATCTTCCACTCATAACAAATCTTTGAGTAGCTATTCAAATAATTTATTTATCAGCATAGCCCTCAACAGGCTGTCAAAGCAAATGATGCCCCTCTACTCAGCTTTGGTGAGGCCTCACCTCGAGTGCTGTGTCCAGTTTTGGGCCCCTCACTACAAGAGGGACACTGAGGTGCTGGAGAGGGTACAGAGTCAGGCTGCCAAGCTGGTAAAGGGCTTAGAACACAAGTCTTATGAGGAAAGGCTGAGGGATATGGGGCTGTTTAGCCTGGAGAAGAGGAGACTGAGGGGAGACCTCATCGCTCTCTACAACTACCTGAAGGGAGGTTGTAGAGAGGCGGGAGTTGGTCTGTTCTCCCTAGTAGAGAGTGATAGGATGAGGGGAAATGGATTTAAATTGTGCCAGGGGAGGTTCAGGTTAGATATTAGGAAGAATTTCTATACTGCAAGGGTTGTCAGCCATTGGAACAGGCTGCCCAGGGAGGTGGTTGAGTCACCGTCCCTGGAGGTGTTTAAGAGACGGGTGGATGTTGCGTTGGGTGACATAGTTTAGTAGGTTGATAGGGCTGGGACACAGGCTGGACTCGATGATCTTCAAGGTCTCTTCCAACTGAAACTATTCTATGATTCTATGACCTTCCTTTAGAAGCTACGAAAACATTCGGTTGTCTGCTCGCGGTAATACCTGGTGCCAGAGAGCAGGAGCGCTTTATGCACGATGTGTGCTGTAACTCCCTGTAATTTGTTTGTAGTAGTGTTGGCTGAGATGCCTTCGTGAGCAAATGGGTAATGGAGGCAGACTGTGATTTGCTGGGGAGAGACCCAACTGTGGCAGCATCTGCTTGGGTTCATCAAGGCCCCTTCATTACTTGTTGGCCAAAGCTCTGCTTTCTAAGGCAGCTTATTGAAACTCCAACCAAACTCCCCAGAGCCTTCAATTACTCTGTTTTGCCTGGAGATGCACCCTTGGGATCTTACCGGTTATCACGATGCAGGAATCAATGGCTCGATTTCTGCTGGCACATATGATCACCACGTAGTTTGTCTTTACTAATTTTCCTTCAATAAGGAGCTTAAACATTTCTGAAAGCCCTTCGGCCAGAGAGTAGCTGCACTCGATGATATGGACGCTGTCATTACAGGAGCTGGCAGCGAGGCCGGCCAGCCAGGGAAGCTGGGCTGAAGTCACTGGGGCGATCTGGCCGGGTACTTGAGGGAAGGTCTGTGGAATAGCCTGTTGGTACTGACGGATTTCGGACAGGTGGGATTCCCGCCATGAACGCATGAATATTTGTTCCAAATCCTCAATCAAAGGGACCTGGTCAGAGGCTAGAAAAAATTTAAGTGTTATGAAACCGTTAAACAAAACTGTTGCATTAAAGCTATTTTTTTTAAAACCATATATTTTTCTAGAGATACTCATGTTTCAGATCTATGCATGCATGACTATTGCTTTTAGCAAATGTGAACCATATTTTTTCATTTTGAAGTGACTTGGTGACATTCAGGTAAAGCTGCCCTAAATGGAACCTGAGTATCAGTAATTAGAAATATTTAAGAGGTTAAATGCTGCCTGTCTCAGCATAATACAACCTCTAAACCACAGACTGTATGCAAGAGCAGTGAATTACAGCTCTTCTATTTTTTCACTTACTGAGGTCCCTGCTTATAGGAGAAAATGAACTTTGCATTATTATATTTCAGTGCATTTGGTCTTAAAGAACTAATTATTTTGCTTTGTTTCATTACCGTAAATTATATTGTTTAATGTTGTAGGTCCTAATACTGATATTTAATATTGTCGTGCCTTAATATTCCCTTTCTCATTTGCCAGCATGTAATATATTCACTGCAATCTACCTGGATGTAAAATAATCTTACCTAGCTGAACAAGGTAGTAGACAGTCAGTAAAAGCTGCATTTCCTCTGAAATAGGTTGTATTGTGGAGGCGCCGTATTGTTCATATGCTCTAGATAAAGACTGTGAATTTCTGTAACAGGTGTACAATAAAGGACTCACTATCACATCATTAATGTTCCCACAAAGATATGGGAAGTTTCCATGACCTACAAAATAAACAATGTTTGTACGCATCACATACATTTCATCATTTCCCATGTATGCAATAAACAATTTTAATAGCAAACCTTTTCAAACCATTAGCAGCATTTAGGACATATCTTTACAACTCTCACAGAAAAAGGTTTAAGGCCTTGTTGAGGAGTTGGAGTTTTTACCTTTAAAAATAACTGGCTTTGCTTTACAGATTTTCAGCAAGTTGTCAGGAACCGAGACTGGTTCTCCTGAGCCCACCATCGGCGAAGAGGCTGGTCCCACCAAACCAGAATGTGGTAAAGATGATAGGCTTCCTCCATCTAAGATTTTAGACATACTGTTACTAGAACCAGGTCTAATAATGATTTCCTTGAAGAAAAGTTATCCAACATCATCTCACACTCACTGTTAGTATCAGTATTAAATGCTTTCTCTGGTTACATCACACACTTCATGAGCTGTTATTGCAAGATATACTATCATGCTAACTGTCTTGGAGGACTAATTATATTGCAACCTTGAACATCACACATACATGCGAAGATTTTGAAATAGTTGTGAAAAAAAAGTTCCAGATGTGAATGCAAGAACACAGCGACTTACACGGTTTCGCACAAATAGTTATGATTTGTTTGTTCTGTATGATGTATTTAGATTCACTGCTTCTAAATAGGATTTCTTGCTACAGCAAGAAAAGATTCAACTTTCCAATCAGCTCAGTCATGACTTCTTTACTGTTATTGTAATGTAAAGAATAGTACATTGAAAGAAAATATTTTGGGGAAAGCAGGTTTATTTCCCTGCATGTCACACTAGTCTCTATCTGGACTACAGAAGCCAAGTGCCAAGAATACTGTGGGACACATAATCGAAAGAATGGATGATACCTTGACCTGAGTTACAACACTAAGAAGGTGTTTTGGTGTCTAAAAATGGACACAGGCACTTTTTGGGATCTGTTAATAATGGCTCAATGACTAGACCCTAACAAGAGTTAAGCTCAGAGCCCCAGAAAGAAATGAATGGAAACAAAGCAACAGGTGCATGTAGATACCAAACATCTTTCAAAATTCTAATGTGAATCTGCATGTGTCTTTATAAATATCACCTTTTTTCCTCATTATTTGCTGAATAATAAAACAAACACTATCGTTACCCTGAGTGTAGCTCACCATTTTTCATTCTGTTTGGAGCCTGTGGGTTAAGCTGCAAGTTCCACATTTCAGTAGATGATGGAGATTCTGGTGACCAACCTTTATGGCGCTTTTTTGGAGGTCCCGAATTTGTTAAAGTGCCTGAATAATATTAATATTTCAGAAAAAATATTAGAATAAAATGTATTCATTTTTCTGCATGGTAATTCAATACGTTTTAATAAATTGAATGTGTGCATTAAGTAAAGTGATAGGGTCAACTCCATTTTTTTATGTTTTTTATTTTACTTTGCTGTATTCTGCTTAAACTGCTGGGAATTTTCTGGCATAGAGAACTCTTAATTGTCTAGGTAGACTTCACTTTGTTCCACTGTTTACTCTGTACTAAGAATAACTTAGTAAGAATGAGACGTACTAAGAATGCTTTTAAGTGTTAATATTTTGAAGTCAACACTGAAAGTATTTTGTTCTGTTTATTTATGAACATATGACACAGTGTATCATGTAACTTCATGCAAAATAAAATTCTCAAGGGCTTCAGGGTAATATTAATAAAGATTTGAGTTCTTTTCAACAATTTTCCTTTTCACAGGATTTTTGCCACTTTTTTTGGTTGCCACCTTTTGTTCTATGTTATTCCATAATAACTCCTAACGAGCTACTTCTGCACTTTCCTCCTATGCAAGCACAGCTCCAACACCTTTGTCTGTAAAAACATATTTTTTTCACAGATTTCTATGAGCTCCTGACAGTTATTTTTTTTTTCATTAATTTCTTTTTTTCTTATGCAGTCCTGAAAACTCCTAGAATGATAAGCTTCCACTAACATCAAGTATTTCTAATTATTGGGAGTCAATGTTCGTCCAGGAATTGCTCATCAACTTGCACAATTGAGCTATTTCTATTTCTGGCCATGACTAGGCAGAGGTTGTAGCAGTACTACAAACTTGCAGGTCTGTATCTCCTGGCGGAATGGTTAGTCGCACATAAAATTCAAGACATAGTAAGAATGTTATCAAAAAGAGGATGTCTAGCTTTGCAAAAGATATTAAAATTAAAAACAAATCTGAAAAAATATCAGATGCAGAGTAAGTTTGTTCACTTTCAGGGGAAGGTTTCCAAAGCTGACTGTGCTTCACACTGTTAGCACGTGGGGGCGGTATTTATCTGTCCAGTACTGGCGTGCTGGGACAAAAATCACAAAATACTGGGAGGAATGCAAGGAAGTTTTTATTTGAAACTGTCACACTCTTAAAATGAAGACACATTGATATGTGAAAGTAATCTCTTGATTTGGCAAGAATACGTTGTGCTGTGGCAGAAAGAGGTCACGAAGTGAAATGGGCAGAGAAAAATCATTTGACTGTGGTGCCAGCAGGAAAACTTGGAGAGGTTTATTCTAAAATAGAGCTGTAGCACATTTCTAGCCATAGTCAAGACTAACTTGATTGCTTAAACAATCCAGTGACACAGAATATAGTTTTGACAGAAAACAACACAAATCGGGACAATAATGGTGCAGTGAGGTCAGTTTCTTTAATTTGGAGCCAGTTGTCTATGTCTAGTTCTCCATCACAAGGTGAATTGTGACACAGGAATTATCCTATGAGTTGTTACTTTTAAATTTTTCTTAATTTCGCTCACAAAACCTGTTGGTGAGATTGATGCAAACTGACACATTCTTTAAGAACTTGGATTCAGAATTTAGTATGTACTTCTACTGAATGAACTGCAAATATAACAAAAAGCTTCCAATCAAGAACCTGAATTGTAATAAAGTTATGACAAATAAATATTTTTTTTGCCTTAAAATTAACACCAAAAAAAGTGTCATGAACAGAAAGGACACAGAAGGAAGCAGTAATTTCTATTCATACAGGCAATCACGATCATTTGTTCACTCTTATTTGTTCACTGTCATTTGTTCAATGCTTCTGTTACACCCATGGAATACAAAATTAGGACTATTAAACAACAAATCTATACAAATACCTAACACCGAAGGTCTTGTCAGAGCAGATAGGTTATTTTTCCCCATCTGTTGTTTAGGCGATTCCTTGCCATTATAAACTGCCGAGCTGAACGCTGCTGTTGAAGGGACATGATCTAAGGCTGCAGCTGGCAAGAAAAAACCAAGTATTTACATTAAACATTTTTAGGTCAAGATATCCAGTTGATACAATAAACTTATCACTTGATCATTTACTTTAATAGAGTCATTGCGATCCGTTCACAGTGAATGCAATGCTGAATAAAACAAACCCACTTCTGATCTCATACCAGGTTATTGCTGTGTGACTCCCAGTTAAGTGTCTGGGTAAATCTGATTCTGCAATTAAATACATATGTCAGATCCTTTAGATTCTTTCTAACTTGGGTACCCTAGTTCTTACATGAGGTTTACTCGAGGACAAGTTAAAGAGTGAGAGGAGTTGTTTAAAATACACTAAAAACCTCCTAAGTCTCCATTCCGCATTGACATCCTCTTTCCAAGCTTCTTTTTAACTATGTTGCGTTAAAACCAGATGTTTATCTCGATGCCAGATTGGTGTTACACAGACTAATGATTTGCTGGTTTCTACCTGAGAGACAATATAACCATCAGGAGAGACCTGCCTCAGTTCACCTCCATGAATCTCTGTTAACAGTCACAAGATACTGAAGAGTTGTTTTCATTAGGAAGTACAATTGGGGTTTTAAATATAACTCTAAATGTTTTCAACTCAGTTTATGTGGTGGTGTGCTTATCTGTTTCTCCTTCCACTCACGCAAGCAGACACAAACACGCATGCACAGAAGAGTAAGAGTAGGTGGGAAGCCGGTGTGTTTTCCTGCTG
>NW_009716387.1:80536-92940 GCF_000703405.1 Apaloderma vittatum
TGTTGGCTGAGTCCCAGCTGGGGCGCTTGGGTTTGCTGCTGGGAGCAGCTCACTTGAGGTGCTTCCCGAGAGCCCCGAACTTTCTGGCAGTTGGAACAACGTGCTTGAGCAGGTGCTGGATGAAGACTGCCGGCCTCTGAACTCTTAACAAAAAAGAAAAATCTTATTCCCTGACAAGAGCGGCGTCTGCTTTTTCCGTGCATGTTTTAAGTCAATAATTTCACATGTTAATTACTTAAAGGCTATGGCACTCATAAAGGAGGATCCAACATCTTCAGACATGCCATCCTCATATTAGGCCAGTCAATTGCTTTTTACAGCTCCTCTAGTAAACACCTAGCTTTACAGAGTCTTTCTTTCAACTGCTCTGTCTAAGGTTTTACACAGACGCCAGTCTCTGTGATAGTTAAGCTTGGATGATGAAAACCAGAGCTCAAGGAAGACAGCTTCATTATCTTACCTGCCCCTTTCCAGCAGATTACAGATCCTTTGGTCAGAGCTCCCTGTGCATTCCTGACCAGATAATACTTTAAGTGTTTCTGTTTCTTGGGTTGAGTGGTCAGTTTAAGATTAATGTGATTTGAGAATTCTGTAAAGTAGCAGAAACCCTTCTTGCCACAGCCAACACAATTGCCAGAGAAGCCTGATAAAATAAACAATACATATAACCCAATGAGATAGGCGGGCCACTATTAATAACACCCAAACACGACTCTTTCCTGGAGAAAAGCTGTATGTTTTTTTTCACAGAGTAAACATTTTATTAACATTTTCCTCAAAAAACTATTACATCAAGTCCACTGTGCTGCACTTTGGCTACCAGACTGCAAAAACGGAATCCCATGTTCACAGAACACATAAAATGGGCCATATTTTTCAGTTTCTCCCAGCAGAAAAACATCACAATTCCTATTTATCACCTAGCTGTGAAACATAAAGCTGACACATTTCTAACTGAAGAGTACTGAATCACATGCTTAACCCCGGACCTATTCAACACCATAACAAGCACACGTTTCGCTTCTATTTCAGCTTTCATCGAAATGAAACATGCAATTAAGTCTCAAGAAATTAAGTATATTGAATCTACTATATTTAATTAGATGTAAGTATTTTTAAGGACGAAGCTCCTATTATAGATGCTTTTTTTTTAGAGAGGAAATAACACTAAAGTCTTCCTGGGCTATTAAAGCAGCTTTTTGAAATGATGGCTGGACTGTTTTAGCACTTCACAGCAGTTTCAGCTATTTATGATGGCGGCAACAAAGTGCCTCCAACTTTATAGACACGACAGAGACACAGTCCATGCACGTAAAGAAGCTCATTGTAGTCAGGCTTGATGGGGCATTTCCAGGGCTACTGCCATTTCCTCTCATTCTGAGATACACAGTTTGAGCCTCAAAGAGGGGCTCATGACGGTGATGTCATTATCATCGTAAATAAAGGGCATTCCTTGCACAGCTGACTATCTGCCTTTTGATTCTTAAAAGACTTTTTTGTCCATTTTCCTGTTAAATCTCCATCTTGCATCAGACGAATGCAACTCTCTGAAGATACTCATTATCTACAAAGAAATCCTGCAGTGTGCAATTAGAAGACAATCTTCCCCATGGAAATAAATATCTGGATTAAAGGATTCACAATATAGTAGATAAAACTAAGAGTCATTTAGGAAAATTATTATTTCAATCACATATTTCAAACAGATTAAGTTTTCAAATTAGTTGACAATGAGTTTTCCCTTATGTAAAATACAAGCACTGAACTATAATGCTTTGTAAACACCTGTTGCTTAGTTTATAACCCGAGCACTTTCGTTAGTTTTCAAATGGCTCAAAAGAATTTATTAAAAACCTAAGTTCATGTGGAAGTTGGTCTGGTCTCCATGGGAACAAGTGTCTAGCAACTGCTGAAAGCTGCCTATGATCTCTCTGATCCCGGCTGGTAGGATGATAAAGGTCATTATGACTCATAAAATCAGGACAAGTCATGACTCTGCAGAATCTTCTGTTTTATATCAGTCAGCACAAAAGCATCTGTCTAACATCACAGAGCCTTCAGTAGCTGCAATAAAAGCAACAACAAAAGGAAACAAAATAAGAATGGATGTGGCAAAAGCTGAAGAGCTTGCATGCATTTTATGCAGATTGAGAAATCACGAAAAATGATTCTGCTAGTAAATGGAAACTTCCTACAAATTTGGCAGCACACAGATTATGACCAGCAGCACTGCAATTATTGCCTGGCTGCTACTCACAAGCCCTCACATGTTGTCAAACACCAGTATGAAAGAAGCATTTCCTAAAGTAAAATAGAAGTTCCTGCAAATTTCTAAGGGTTTAGAATTTTTCTGGGAGTCTCCAGCAACCTGCCAAAGCCACAGGTAGAAATATTTGTTCAACAGAAGTTGAACAGAAAATCTTTTCAAGTAGATCAGTCATTGATAACTTTTGTCAATCATCATCTGCCTAAGCCAGATTTAGCAATAACTTCAACCTGAAATAACCTTTTGCCCTAATCACCTATATTTAACTCTGTGAGGGCTACTGGAAAACTAGTTTAAACTGCACAGAGCATAGAGGTGAGGTCTAGTAAGGATCAGACAGTTCTAAATTGTCCACTTTTTCTGAAAAGTTTTCAGAGAACATTTTAGAAATTTATTTTTTATTTTTCCGTTTAAGTCAGACTACCATCTTTCACCTCAAGCTCCCCCAGCTCCTCTGAGTCAGACTAAAGAGTTCTTGTTTGCAAGCTCCCACCAACGCTGTTCTTCATCCCCTTCATTCAGACCAACTGATGAGAGCCATTGCTTCGTTAATACAGACAGAACACAGCATGATCTTATAATTCCGATGCAATAAATTGCAGACTGAGTAACACAGGAGATCCCAAACCTTTCACCATCCTCTTTTCTCTGAATGCCCTGTTCATGTGCCATGGCCCGAGGCAGCAGCTAACAGAGGGGGCAGCTTGTTTCATAAACAAGCTGCATTAAATATTCTTCAATACATTATAGAGAGGACAAAGGTCAGGGGAGTCGGGGCAGCCATAAGGTGACTCAATATATCTATGTCATAGGATTGATTTCACAAGAGAATTAGAAATCAATGCCTGGAGTTTAGGGGCTAAAAGCCTTTCACCTTTAGGTCACCAGTTCACATCCAGCTCAGTTCAGTAGCGACTTAAGGCCGTTACCCTCTGAAGATTGTTTAATCAGAAGGTCTTTGATTGTATCTGGTATTTTATCACATGCATTTGCTTGAATTTGCTCACATCACAATGATCGATTCCCCATAATTTAAAAAGCTCTTCCACAGTAGGAACCTTGTGCTCAGAAGAGGGACCTTGGACGAAAAGGGTATGAAACCTGACCTACCTCCCACTGGGGAAATGGTTCCCTCGGAACAACAGCAAGCTTGTGCTGGGGATAACAAGAGGGCTTCAGGATGGAAGGATATCCATCTAATATTTCATAATCTAATCTTTGATAAATTGGCAGAAAGTTTTCTTCCTGTTTCTCTTTTAAATGAATAACAAGGTTTTAATTAATGCAAATATTTTTGTGGGCTGTTGACAGCTTGCTTAAACAAAGAGTGATTATATTTTCAATTTCTCAGTAAAAGTATTTCTTCTTTTCAGTTCTAGTTGATAAAAAGCACACAAACACTGGCAATGCTTCATGTTTTCCCCACCTATTCTGTACCATTCCACGTGAAGACCGAAGTCCTAAATTTAAAAAAAAAAATTAAATCAATATAGTCAAGCTGGAGAGCTCCATTGTATGAAAACTCACTACTATTATAAAAGTCTGATAGAACATCGCACATTTTAACAGAAGCAGCTGCAAGATATTACACTATAGTGTTTTTTTATCTTACACACAGCTTGAAATGCAAGAAAACTAATCTATTTGTCTGTCATTCTGACCTCAGGAACCCACTGAAAAAAAAAAGGATTTCTTATTTACTGCTAGGAAAGTGGGCAGCTGTTTGGTCTTTTGGGAAAGAAAATGATGGGTGAATAGCTGCTTTGTTTATCATGAGAGACTCCTTAAGAGTGAGAACTGGGAAAAAAAAAGAAAAGAGAAAAAACCTTTGGGAGTGGTACATGTTAGCTGCTCTTATCAGGAAACAATAAATATCACACTATCACAGCAGTGCTTCCTCCATTTAAGCATTCCTTTATGTCATATAAACCCCAAGAAACGATTTCCTAAAAGCAAAAAACTGCAGAGCAGTTAAGCCTGTGATCTAACTTGATTAACAGAATCATATAAGGTACATGCTCAGACACAGGCAACTTTTTGTTATCAAAAAATATAGTCTTTTCCAGAAAATTGTTTTGTGGGTGTTGGGTATTTTTCCTATGGAATAATATGTCTGTTGTAAAAACAAAGCAAAAAACAACCTCCAGCAGAAATGACTTTCAAATCACAAGCACATATGCCTTGATGGTGGGGCAACTTATTAGCATAATCAATAAATTGGCATGTGCCCCAGCGGCACATCAACAGCCCCTAATGTGAACAAGACCATAAGGCAAAATCAGGCCCAGAAACTACCAAGACATTTCCTGTTTTCTTCTGGAATTTTCACAGGCGTCTTCAGAAATATATGCAAGCAGACCAAGAGAAATGAGGAAACTATCAGGTACTACATTAGTGCTTTTTCCCATCAAATGAATTGTTTTGGAAATAATCTACAGTGCTGAGTAACAGCTGTCTACAAAAATGTAGGATACTAAGAGAAAAAGCATGAAATTAAGCAAAAACAATAGGGTTGAAAGGTTGCAAGTAATGTGCCTGTATCACCAATAAGCCTTACCCAAAGTGTGGGATATACTCTAACTCGCGATGACAGCTCATTTCAATTCAAAATAAATCCAATTCAATTTCCCTCTAAACTTAACAAAGCTTGAAGGCGCCACTTCCCCCGTTGTTTCAAACAACATGATTAAAGGAGAACAGCCTAAACTAAGAATACCAAAACCAAAACTTCGATCCTTACTTTAAAAGCAAGACAATAAAAAGAGCTTCCCTTCTTCATACGAAAGGTTTTCAACTTAAATCTATCACAAGACAGAGGTCACTGTGTTATACCAACAGACTAGAGAATTTAAAACAAGAATGGTTCTGTCTTTTATCTCACTACATGTCTGAAACTGTGAGACTATTCATGGCTGCTTCTAACTTTATTTACTCTGATTTGACTTGGATCAGTGTATGAAAACTGGAATCAAATGATCATTTCTGTCTACTGTTTGCTGTTCTCACATCAATAAGATAGTGGTCTTTTGTTAGATTAGGGACCAGGAACGTTATTTTGTTTCCAGCTTCCAGATCAAGACTTCGGATCTTGAAGTATACGAGTTTGCTCATATTTAAGCTTATTATAGAAAACTTAAAAGTCATCCTAGAGAATTACTCAAATTCTTTGCAAAAGAATGTGGTTCACTGCTGTTTAAGTATGTAACAACAGCCAAAAATAAGCATTTCAATGGTTTCAGGAAACTAAAATGTATTAAATAAGTAAGCTGAGGATGCAAGTAGCATAAAAACCTCCCAGTTATGTTCCTGTGGCCTTTTTCTGTTCTTGTTTAGCATGCAATTAACAAATACACTACTTCCTCTCTGCTAACAGCCTAAGGAGCTTAAGCTGTTAATAGTGCCAGCACTGAATGACTTGAGTGGTACAACATTCCTGTCTTTATCTTTAAAATGACAACACGTGGGTGATTTACAACCCTCTTAATTCTTTTACAATCACTGGTCAAACCCACTGTGACCAATCCAACCCTACAAGATCGCATGAGGAAAGAAATTACTGTACATAGAATTACATTATGCACCTTCACACTGCAATGTCATCCCAAATGCCTTGAAGAATTGCTCAAACTGAGATAACAACTGTGTTCATGTCATATCCATCAGTGTTTGTGACAGAAAACTGTTAGAAGACACAACAAATGTTTTCTTTTTGGTATTTAAAGCTCAGACTGGTTCAGAGATATATATGATGCAGTACTTTCTGGTTAACTAATGAACAAAATAATATGTAAGAACCTGAGAGTGTCTGATAAAAAAAAAATAATAATTCTCCCTCTGATTATATATCACTTTTCCCAATAACATTAATATTTGGTACATTCATTCAGATGAACTAGTTTTATGTCAGAAGTTAGACTTTTAAATAGCTGAAAAGCAAGAAATTGAAGTATTCTGTGACCAATATTATTCAAACACATGGTATTACCTGATCACATATACATGCAAAATTTCAACTTATTCACGTTTATTTATACTGTGATAATATAAAAAAGTCATATATTAGTATGCAGAACCCATGCTATTGTTCAAACACAGTGGAGAATACTATCTCTGTCTGAAAGAGATAAATCAAAAAGGCACGAAATTTTGGTAGTCCAAAGTATCATCATACGTTTACATGTATATAGTAGCCTGAAAGTTCCACTTGACAGACCTACAGGCTGTCTATGTCAGCATCTGGAAAGCTAAAGCAGGCACGGGCAGCAGTTCAACTAGTCCAGTTACCAGGTGTGCAGTTCCAGCAAACAGGACAGAAATGGATGGGACAACATTCCGCCTTGGCCTAACGGATAGAAGGTGATGAAGCACTTCTATTCACACTGTATCTTTCCAAAGCAAACGCAGCCAGCTCTGAGCTGTTACCTTGTGCATTACCACTGAGCATTTCTGTAGATGTGGAATGGAAATAAGATCTGCTGCACTCACTCTGTAGAAAAAGGTTAGCTATAAATCGTAGCCTGCAGAAGAATCCACTTACTGCAATGATGGACACTTACCCAGCAGGGCATTGCGCCCATTGTCATCTGGCAGGAATCTTTTATCCACAGCGCACACTAAAAGGTGATCAGGTAAATTTGGTGACTTTGCACCAACAAGTAAAAACCCTGATGGTACCTCGATATGTTCATTGGAAATTGAAACCAGTCTCAAATCTTTACCAGCCTGGCAGAAACCTAGAAAAAAATCAATTCAATATATTTTAAGTTGATAGGATTTTTTTTGTTTAATACTTACAATTGTCTTCTTTAAGGACTTCCTATATTTTTAATGAAAACCAAGTTTGTATCCTTTGAGGTCAATGGAAACTAAGAGATAGTTTTCTCCTCTGCCTTTTGGTCAGCCATAAAAAAATGCTACCAGTGCAATCATAAAATCATAGAATGGCCTAAGTTGGAAAGGACCTTAGAGATCATCTAATCCAATCTCTCTGCCATGAGAAGGGGCGCTTCTCAACTAGATCAGGCTACTCAAGTCTCTGTCCAACCTGGCCTTGAACTCCTCCAGGGAGAGGACACTGACAACTTCTCTGGACAATTTATTCCAAAGTCTTGCCACCCCCATACTGAAGAATTTCTTTCTAAGATCTAATCTAAATCTACTGTCCTTCAACTTAAACCAAATTCCTCTTGTACAATACAAACAAAAATCTGAAAATGTAAAGTGAAGTTTCTCCTGATGTTGTTTTGCAGCCTACAGACTTGTGGGACTATTTACTAACAGCATCACGACTTGGGTCAAACATTCAAAAATGGAGATAACAGTTCTCACTGGCTTTTCCTGCATTTTTAAATGCTTTTTACAGCAACAGTGAATGAGATACACATAAAATAGAAATAAGCGATGATAGAGCCATTCACTTTAGCCAACTCCACGCCTGCAAACTCAACCTTTTAAAGTTTGTGTTGCCTAAGAGAACAGAAGCTCTGTCCTCGTGCCAGGTGTTCCAGCCTAATGCTTATCTGACACACCGGGCAAAGACTCTGTCAAATGTTAGAGCAACCAAGAGCAACCCAACTTTATCTGGCAGGTAATGAATATTGACATTCTTAGGATTTCTATACTGCATAGATTATCTCATTCTGACAAATTATATAGAAAATGGCCCCGATCCTACCCTTTTCAGCTGGGCAAAAGCCTCTGACAGCACATTTAGTGCCTTTCTTACCATCAGTAGTGCAACATCCTTCTGGGGGAGGCTTCATCTGGTAAGAAACAGGTGGACTACTTGATTCTGAGCCTTCTTCCTCCTCCTCTTCTTCTTCTTCCTCATTATCTGCTCTGCTGCCTGCTACAAATAATCATAGCTTAAATGACTTAGACAACAGAAAATGCTGGCCACAAACCAATGAATGAACACGGTGACCCAGTTACAGAAAGTACTACAGCAAACTGGATTCTCTCCTCTTGACAATGACTTTACTGTTGCCAACTCTTAAGATATTTGTTGTTTCCTTTAAGTTATGACTTCCCGTCACATTTACAATAGAATGTCTTCCATCAAAAAAAAATAAAGCTTTTAGCTCCTATGCAAATAAAAGTTCAAAAGTATGACCCAACTGCACCTGAGAAAGTAAAAAAAAAACCCTAAAGGACAAATAAAAAGACGTCTCAATTTATTATTTTCTAAAGCTTATTATTTTTAAGCTAACCTTACGATTTTGAGAGGCCTAACTCCTGGTGTTCAAACTCCTGCTGATCGCAACAGTGTAAATCTACCCTTTGTTTATAATATTGACAGTCAGTATAAATCCCAAGTCATTATTTCTTAGTGCTTTAGAATGTCCTGGCTACAGTCCAAGTACAGATTTTATTAATTAGCTGTTGACCATGTCCTTGATGTTGTACAGGAAAACTGAAGAAATGGTTCCTGCTTGAAACAAGGCTCACCACAGGTGAAGCCACGATAAGAACACCTAATTCTCAGGCCGTCTGTCTCCCACCAGAATCCAGAGCTCTGAGACAATCACTGCCGCTTTCTGCACAGCATCAAGGAAGAGCCAATGTCTAGGAAGACGATTCACAGCAGCCTATGCAGGGGCTGTGCTAGTCTCAGAGGCAACACCAAATGCCGGAGATAAGAATTTATGATGCAAGCTTCATTTTTAAGAGGGTTTCAAGATGTCCCTTCTTCAGATCCTCTGCTGTAAACCACTTTCCTGGTGCACTGACTACCTAAATCAGCATTTTTAACTGAGAGCTTGCTTGTTAAGAGAATTCACCTGCATATTACTGGTGTATGTTTCAACCTTTCAGCTAGGGACTGCTTCTTTCCTTCTCTCCATCCACAGGCCAATAATTTTTTCATGCATAATTCAACAGCTCCAGCAAAACATACTGAGCAGTGGCTCCATCCCCTCTTATGGCTCAGACACACCCATGGCAAATGGGAAAAAGCTGGCAAGGAGAGGGGTGCAGCTAAATGGTAAACGAGGAGAACACTTCTATGGACAGAACTAAGGAAAATTTCAGACCAGATCTAGCCTCACATACAGCAGAGATAGGGCACAAGTACTAAGTGACCACAGTGGGGCTTAAGTCTCAGGCATCTAGCTTCTCAGCTTCTGCAGGGACCCACCTGCAGCAACCAGAAACAAACAAACAAAAAAAAAACACTGGCAAAATCGAGTGGTGAAGGGCTTGAGGCTCAGCAAGAAGCTGAATAGCTGTCTGGACTTGGGCAAATAAAATAGCAGCTAGGCTCCTACATTATTCTGTCGATCCAGCTTTTAGTCTTGAAACAGAAAAACAATGAAGGACACAGCAGTCATCCTCCAAAGCTCAGTGTCCACTGGACACAGTGTCTTTGCTTCCACTGACTTTGCATCAGGCCCTCAGAATCCCACAGGACGTTTGTGATTCTCCTCATGATATCATTTTATTTTATTGACAAATTATTGTAGACTCAGCTATAGGATAAATAAGAAGCGGAGAGAAAGCTGAAGAAAGTAAATCTGGAGTTTGACAATTTGTCTCTAAAGGTTATTAAGACTTACACCCCAGTCTAGTCCTGGTGCATGCAGGTAAGGGCAGAACGTTGCACACAACTGTTTTAAGGGCATAGTCTAAAGACAAAAAAAGCTGAAAGTGAATGGAAGGAAAAGTGAAGCTGTCCATCTTTCCTATTTGAGTCAGGTGTAAATTCAGTGTTATGACTTAATCCTGACTAACATCCAAATGCAATGCAAAAGGAGTGAGTGTGGGTGTCCTCTCTTTCCCCAGCCATAAAGTCCTTTCCCTCCTCTTTGTGCCAGCTCTGACACTTACTGGAGCCTGTCCCGAGCCATCCCAGCTTGTTAGCCCAGCAGAAAACTAAGCCAACAACAGTGACTACCTTTTTTTACTGGGTTTATGTATTAGAATTAGCTCAGTGGAAGATACAACAAATGCCAAAATTGATGAAAAGGGAGAAAATGGTAACATGGCCAGGAGAAGTGTGAGGAGCAGGATGTGGGATTTCCCTCTTTGGGAAGTGATAAACTGTTAGGTTTATTCAGCCACGACAGGTAATAATTTTCACATTAAAAAATAAAAATAATAATAATGAAAAAATAGAGACAAGAAATGGGAGTGGAAAGTAAGAAATAGCAGAGCTACATCTCTTTCAGATCAAAAATGAAAAGAGTACAAGAGCAAATATGTACCTATAATATACAAGAATCAGCTGCTGTCATTTGTAAAGGGCATCATCAAGGTTTCTGCTGCTTGTTTTAAAAAAGATCCAGTTTCTTCTGCCATTTTACTTTTAAAGCAGGGCCTGTACAAAGAACTGTATGTCTGTGTATGTCTGTTCCACACGTTCTGTTTTTACACAATCTCAGAAGAACACAAAAACCAAGCACTCAGAACCAGAGACAAGATGATGACAGCAGAGGACTCACAACCGTAGTTGTTACGTTGTGTGTTACAGAACTGGGCAGTCAGCTGATGTAACTTGCTTTAACTCCATTAAACCAACAGACATACTGTGAAGATTTTGTCCTTATTTTATTGAATTTAAATTTATTCATAGGTACCATAAACATCATTGTTTGCTTTAAGGAATTCTTTCAATTCTCACAAAGGATTTATTAGGCCTTTATGTTATACAGCTGTGATCAAGACATTTCACATGCAAAATCCATCGAACTTCTTCTCTCCTCAAGGTACGAATTAAATATAAGTTCTGCAAATATTTCAATATGCATGCAATTTTTTCTCAGCAGGACTATTCACAGGGCTGATACCATGCACAAACTGATTGCAGCACCAGGGCTTAAATCAACAGCCACAAAATCCATTCTGTCCCTGAGCAGAGAGCCTCCCTTAAACATCTGTCAAGGAGAGAACCAGTTAACCACAGACATGAGTGAGTTGCAAAGTTCACACCAGAACACGGAGCTGGTACCAGAGCTGAACACAACAATAAACACGCAAGGAACAACCTCACTGCAGTGGAGCCAGCGGCCACACCGCTGCTCCACATCGCTTTGCCATGCAGAACCCCCTCCTTTTCCCACTGAAGTCACAGAGATAGCGGTGCTGGAGAACTTGGATGCTAACAGAAAAATAATGCTTGTCATTAACTTTTGAAATCAGCTTCACAGCCCTTCAGCACAAACAGAATACAGAAGCCTAAAAGACTGCACCCAAATGCATCTAAGAGCACAAGAGAAAATTTTATTTTGTATTTGACAAATAAGATGTGATTAGAGAATCAAAACCATGAACGCGATTGTGATTCAAATGCGATTTTGATTTCAGAATCAAGAATTAAGACTTAAAAGCTTCACTACTGCCTTCTAATAACTTGCAATCCAGTCCACAGATTTAATTCACAGTTTATATAGTCATAAATAGGCACATAGAGATATGCAAAACATCAGGCCCAATCAGCACGGGTTTATGAAGGGCAGGTCCTGTTTGACTCATCTGATCTCCTTCTATGACAGAGTGACCTGCTTACTGGATGTTGCCTACCTTGACTTTAGCAAGGCATTTGACAGAGTTTCCCACAGCATTCTCCTAGAAAAGCTGGCTGCCCATGGCCTCGATGGTTATATTCTTGCCTGGAATAGGAACTGGTTGGATGGCCAAGTCCAAAGAGTTGTGGTCAACGGAGTTAAATTCAGTTGGCGACCAATCATGAGTGGTGTCCCTCAGGGCTCAGTGCTGGGACCACTCCTGTTTAACATCTTTACCAATGACCTGGGTGAGGGGATGCCGTGCACCCTTAGTAAGTTTGCAGATGACACAAAACTGGGAGGTAGTGTTGATCTGCTGGAAGATTGAGAGGTTCTTCAGAGAGATTTGGACAGGCTGGGCCAAGGCCAATCGCCTGAGTTTCAATAAGGCCAGATGCTGGGTCCTGCACCTTGGCCACAACAACCCCCAGCAACGCTACAGGCTGGGCTTGAGAAGGAGTGGCTGGAGAGCTGCCAGGCAGAGAGGGACCTGGGGGTGCTGATGGACAGCCGGCTGAGCATGAGCCAGCAGTGTGCCTGGGTGGCCAAGAAGACCAATGGCATCCTGGCTTGTATTAGGAATCGCGTGGCCAGTAGGACCACGGTAGTGATTGTGCCCCTGTACTCGGCACTCGTGA
>NW_009716388.1:0-19835 GCF_000703405.1 Apaloderma vittatum
ATTGCGGAACGCTCCGATAGCGCGCAGCGCCCCGCCTCGCCCCAGCTCTGGCGGTGCGCTCCGCGCCGCTGCGCCCTCCTCCTCCTCCTCCTCCTTCCTCTCGCACCCCGGTACCCCGCAGCACCTCCCCCGCGGGCGGGGCTGACGGCACCGCTCCGCCAGATCTGCCCGTTCCGTGTTGCTTCGCCTCGTACCCATCCACTCCGTCCCGCTCCTTCCGTTTAATGGCTAACCCCCGGGTCTAGGCTGATTTTTATCCTTCTTTTATTTTTTTTTTTTTGTTTTTTATTTTCCCCTTGTGGCAATGACAACTTTCAGCTTCAACATTTAATACTTCACTGCCCTTCTATACTTTTCTTTCTTTGCTTTTTTTTTCTTTCTGCCTTCCACAAGTAATTGGGTCTCTTTTTTTTTAACTTCTTGCATTACCTGAGTAACTGTTGTCTAGTTCCTATTCTCCACGATTTTACTCTGCTTCAGTGACTCCATTTCAATGGTTTATGCTTTCTGAATCTGTGCAGTGTACAAATATATGTGTGTGTGTGTGTTTGTTTACTAATTTGTCTTTGTATTTATCTGTTTTTCCCATTCCAGATATTTTCAGATTTTTTTTTTAAATTGTCCTTCATTTGTTTTAGATTCTTGGGGAAGAAGAGTTGTTTAATTTTGGAATTTGCTGGGGGTTCTTGCACAACTCAGGCCTTAATACCAATATAAGGTTTTTCTCTCTGTCTTTCGCTTGTCTTTTATATTGAAGCCTCTAGCAAGATAGGTTACCAGTGATGAGTGACACAGTTTTATACACTTTTGTGGTCTTGTATACTCTGCGGAAGACTATCAGAGAATTTACAGCTCAACATCATGTTGAATGAATTCTGTCCGCTAATATCAGTGAGGATGAGTATAGAAAGCCCCTTCACTTTCAATTCCATTCTTCGTTTTTCTAAGACTGTAAATTTCTGTTCCTTCATCAACACCTACCACTATCTGAACTATTGTAGTGGAAGAGTGAGAATGAACCCATCATTAGAAATGGACTTTGTCCCCATATGCTGTCCCATACAACCACAGAAGAAAATTGTCTCCACAGCCATGGATGGGTCTCTAAGCATGATCCTGCTGAGCAAGTAGTGTTGCAACTTGACATATCAAAGCTTCTCTTCGTTGACTCAATTTGCTGAAAATTATGATCTGGTCATTATTTCCATTGTTACTAGGTTACAAGACAGCATTTAATCAGAAGCCAGGAATAGTGACTGCATTAATTCTGATCTTATGAATAACTTATGAGGCTCCATTTCTCAGTATTTCCAAAGTGAACATTAAAGCCAGAAGTATTTTTGTTAATAAATGTAGGAATTTTTTTCATATTGTAGTTATTTATAACAATAGTGAGGAATTAGTTGTCAAGAGGTGACTTTCATTGGTACTTGTTTTTGCAGGTAGAGATGGAAGTAAAAAAAATGCAGATTTTTTTAAGTCACAAAGACTGGAGTTTATGATCTTTATCTTTTCTTGTGAAGTTTAGATCAGGGTTATTTTTAAAGACTAATGTAAATCATACATGTCACACCCATTGGGCTGCATTATTTTTGCTTTCAGCTCACTTTTACTCAGAGTTCCTGTCAATGTACATGTTTATTTTGAATGACAACTTTTTATGTTTGCTTCCTTCTTTTTAACTTCACATCAGCAATATTTCTACAAGAATGTATTTTTACGTTTGTGTTTAATATAATGAGTAGACTCTCTGTATATGAGTACCAGTTATATCATTGTTTGAAAGTGAAGTGGCACACAGCTTTTAAAAAGGTTAAAATTTCATTTGATTGTGTGTATCCTTGGCAAGGTCAGTTCTGGTTTTACTCCATCACTGCAAGATCACGAGCTGTTTTATGGCATAAATGTTCAATGTTTAATGCACAGGGAATTAAATTAACCCCTTTGTTATAGTATTATTGCTATAGACTTTAAGTCAACCTAGGTGCATCTGATCTAGTCGTCTAAAAATCTCTATATAAATGCCTTAAATCTCTCTATCCCAGTGTTCCCAGTGGGGAAGCAAACAGATGCAGCACATCTGCAGAGGCTGAGTTGTTCTGAGATCTTCTTTTATTTGTTCTGTACATCTTTCCTTTTTATTCAATCTTTATTCTTTTAAGCAGAGCATAATATATTCTCTTACTTTGGGGCATGGAGAGCTGCTTGAGCAATTGTGCTGGTTTTGGTTGGGAGAGAGTTTCTTCACAGTAGTTGGTATGGGGCTATGTTTTGTGCTGGAAACAGTGTTGATAACACAGAGATGTTTTAGTTTTTTGAGATGTTTTAGATGTTTTTGCTTAAGAGGGCTTACAGAATGTCAGGGCGTTTTCACAGCTGGGACAGCTGACCCCAACTGACCAAAGGGTTTTCCCATACAACATGATGTCATGCTCAGCAATAAAGGCTGGGTGAAGAAGAAGCAAGGGGGATGTTCAGAGGTTGGACATTTGCCTTCTCAACTTACATTACATGTGATGGAGCCCTTCTTTCCTGGAGATGGCTGGAGACATGCCTGCTGATAGGAAGTGGTGAATTAATTCCTTGTTCTGCCCAGCTTGTATATGCTTTACCTATTACACTGTCTTTATCTCAGTTCACAAATTTTCTCAGTTTTACTCTTCCTGTTCTCTCCCCAGGCCAACTGTGGGGGAATGAGTGAGTGGCTGATGGGGGTTAATTGCTGGCTGGGGTTAAATCACAGCAACAATGCCATTATTATTGGGATATCTCATTGTTCTTTCTTACTCAATTACATAGAGGGAATTTTGAAGAAAATAAATAGCTGCAAAATTTCTCACCACATCTAGGTCTGCAACAGCACTGGGGGTCTAACTTCAGAGTAGCATGAGAGCTTCTCTCTCTCTTCCCGTCCTCATTAATAATGAGAAGTTCCTTCAGGTACCTGGAGGACAAAATTTGACAAATACTTGGTTTTGAAAGGTATGCATTGGGCCTATTCTAGTGCATAACTGTATAATTTTAGTGGCAACCACTAAATTTTGTCCTCTCCTCAAACATCTGGATAGACTCATTCAGCTCCTCATGGCTGCATAATTAGAGTTATAGGAAAATTTTGTAGGGGGGTAAGCAGAATTGTGTGTAAATGTGACACATAATTCTTCAGGCCTTCGGCAAACAGCAGAAGCTTCAGAATCTACCATGCAGGCTTTCAGTTATAGCAGGTAATTAAAAAACAGGAAACGTTAGCAATGGGAAGAAGTTGCTGCATAAAATAAACAAAGAAGACCGACCTCTGGGGACTTGAGCCTCCTAAATTTTCAGAAATGCAGACAGATGACAGCTGGTCCAACATAAAGGCTGGGAGAAAGTTAACCTCTCTGAAAAAGTTTTGAGGCAGCAGAATGAAGCATGTTCCATATCACAGCTTTATATCGTGCCACAGTAGTCTTTCTGATTCTGCAAAAGAAACTTGTAAACTGAATGTATTATTTTGTTGAGCTCTGATCTGAGTAGGGGGTGATGACAGAGCTGTGCTGCAGTTAGTCAGACACCTCACGGTGACCTTAGGGTGCCCACCAATGAAGGTGGACAACCCTGCTGTAAACTTCCACTGCCACCTGACTGAATAAGAAGTAGGCTGGGTACTACATATTTTGATATATCCAATTATAAGCAGTATGTTACTACCAAAAGTGGTACTACCAAAGAGCAGACTAGGAATGCTATGGTATTCAGTTATTAGCAGAAGGAGAGAGGCTGGGAGTTCCTTTGTCTCTGAAGAAGCCGTAGCCACTAGGAGAGCAGTAGGGAAACAACAGATGTTAATGGTAAAATAACAGAATCATAGAATCATAGAATACATTGGGTTGGAAGGGGCCTTTAACAGTCATCTAGTTCAACTTCCCCTGCAGTAAGCGGAGACATCTTTTTTATCATCTAATATCTTATACCAAACCCATTTATACACTGATTCTCTCCTGTTACTGCCTGTGTGAGGAACTGATTCAAAGGAAACCAGAGGAACAAGTTCCGTATTACTGACAGAATAGAGTGACCATCAGAGAGGATTCCTCTGAACATTTCTGTGCATGCTTTGTACAAGTGCGATATAGTTTTGTAGTTTCAGAAGCAGAATAAAGATCAAAAGGGATTTGCAGATTCATATTTTTTCCTGGCCTTCCTAACCTTGAGAGAGACATACCTGGAACATCTGTTATGAGATACAATGCATTACTTTTGATGCTGTGGTACCACTGTACTAGTTAGTATGCTGGGAAAAGCAAAACCATAATTTTCTTCATTCCTCCCAACCTGATCTTCACCATATGCACAGGAAGGATCTAGTGTCCCCTGGAGACTGATTTTACCTTCTAGAAACATGGAGCAAAGATTCAGCTGCACATGGGAGCAAAATGAGCAAAGGGGTAAGGAGCGGAGAAAGAGCAGAGCTGTTTACCACTGCAGCCATCCCATGGTAACATGAGCAGTTCAGATAGAAAAACAGTTAGGGGATACCATGAGTCATGATCCTCCAAGTAGAGAAAAATAAAAAGGGAAATGAGAGGTTCTCTGAGCACCACAGAATTTTAGAAGAACAACCCATAATTCTACCTGACTGTTCCGGCAGAAGAGAAAACTGGATGTTAACATACGTAAATCCCAGCGTCTACCTAACTGAAATCTCGGAACAGCCAAGAGCATGAATATTGAAAGAAATTGTCCTCTATTCATTTACAGAATGGTCAGAGTCCATGAATTTTGAATGCAGACAGGGGTTCTTAACTGATATTTCAATACCTAAATATAAGTGGCTTGTTTGTTGTTGTTTTTTTCCAAAATGTCAAAAAATTACAGATTTCTCTGATTTTTGCTGATACTTAAGAAAAAAGTCTCTTTTTTTTAAGTATCTATCAGAATTCTATGCAGAATTCTACCCTTGTAGACCAGAGCATTGTTTGCAAAATATTTGGAGATACTGTTATGCCTCCCAAAAATGGATGCTGCAAAAGGAAATGGTTTCCCGTGTCTTTCTGTTAAGGCAACAAATGAGGAGCAGAATTCCCATGACCCTAGGTGTGCTGTAACAAATGCTTTTTATTTTTCTTCCCCCCTGCCTAGAATTCAACAGAAATACACTAGAAGAGGGACTTTGATGTAGGATGCATCCTCATCACTAAAAATCTTCCTAGGAGTATAGTACACCTGTAACTACACAAGCAGTGAGTTAAGCTTTTCATTACTTTTAAGTAATGAGTCTTCAGTTGTAGATGATTTTCCTGTTGACAAAAATAACAAAAATGTAGAACTTATAAGCAATTTATGTAACCCACAGATTATGCCATTATTATTTGTTCCAGAAGATTTGTGACTCTCTGAATGAAGTATTAGGAAGACAAAGTTCCTGAGTCTTGTGGACCCCATTCACCTTCTGGAATAGTCACTTGAGCATTTCAGGGTCGCACAAAGAAAAAGGGGAATTCTGGAATATAATACAATGTACAAGACAATGCAATAAATAATGTAGTGTATAAGTAAAGATGGATAAAGTTTTCCCCAAGAACCCAATTAGAAAGTCCTTATTTGGTGAAGTGTGTATAACTGAATTTGTGAACTCTCATCTGAAAAAAAAAAGCAAGCAAACCAAACAACCCCTTTTTCCAAATACCATTATGCAAACAGAAAAAGGGAGGACAGAGAGAGGAAGGAAAACTATATCTGTAAATCACTTCCTTGAGTCTGAGAAAATCTCAGATTATTCTGTTAATCTCAGTCTCCCAGAAGAGTTGAAAATTTTACTTTGCTGAGTTCCCTACCATCATGTTACCCCACAGAAGAAGGCATTTGACTGAGAATGTTTGAAACTGAGTTTGTAGTTGCTGCAATTAAAATATCACAAATCAACATTCTCTAGTTTACCTATCTGCCTGCCCTAGGGGATTAGATTCAATTTATCGCTTTCCCTTTGATGTTTTATCCTTTTTATGATGGTTTCCTAGGAATGGAAAATTTGGAACACTCTATATTAAAATAATACAAAAGAAAGTTAGAATGAGGTTATTTCTTCAAGTACAGCTATAACAGCCTGCTTGACTCCAGTATTAACATGCTGAGGACCTAATAAATCTAGATATATAAAGATGCCATTAATTTAATAAAATAAATTGATTAATCTAATAATAAATTTTATTGATGGCAACTTGGCAGGTGAAAGCACAAATGAAGATGACTTTGGAACTTCTAAATATTTTCTGAAGAAAGCACAATAATCTGATGTTTTTTCATCTTAAAAACCAAAAACTAAACAAATTGAATTGAGATTATAACATATCATTTATAAAATATATACGTAGATTTCAGTGCAACCCATAGCACATTAATTATAGCACTTATTTCACAGCTGTTCTATGAAAGCTCAAATAAAATGTGTCTACAATTAAAACTGAATATATACTGACTTCATTAACTTAACAGCTGCACCAATAACCAATACCAAGGAACATACCCTACTTTGTTAATGTCTTCATACCATCTGCAACAATCAAAACTATTGGGTTTTAAAGTGGATGATGTCTTACTAGTATTGTGATCACAGCTACCAGAATATGCTTGCACATGCTACTAAAGTGCATTGATCTATTTCAAGGGAACTTCAAGGGTTGTGCACTGCAAGATGATTTCCAAAACACAAGTATGTTTGCCAGAAAGTCAGAAACAGAAGTTCCTGGTGGCTTTTTTCCAGTTCTCATGTGCTCAAGCATGAATTTCTCATGTGTCCGAACAAAAAAAAAAATAATTTTGGAGCAAAAATGGAGGAGGAGAGTGAAGCAATGCATGAAACTTTTATGCCAGCAGTTACTTTTTAATGTTTTGACATTGCAGTTCTGTCATTTAATCTCATATTTCAACATGTAACTTCAGCTTTCAAAAGGAAAAAACACAAATGCCACACACACAAAACTCCGAAATCCTGTAATACAGAATCTTAAATACATTCAATCAAATGTGTTAGATTTTTAAATCTGCTTCACAAACTCTCCTGACATGAAAGCAGTAACAGATAACTAGAGGCATAAAATCATACCTCAGCAAGGGAGGGCTCCATTAAATTTATGCAGCAGTGGGTCTTCACTGCTGAGTTTGCCTCTAGGCCCTGATTTGGCATGTGCGCTTCTATCTGCCTCTCTGAGTATTGACTAGCAAGGGCCTAGATATTGCAATTTGTCTGTCACTGCCCATGTTTAAGTTATATCATTCCACAGCTGGGTCCTCTCTGTAAATCTTCCAGATTTCCACTTCCAAGTCCTATTTTTTCATTATTACCTTTCCTGCCTTGTTTCCTCATTTCTGTTCTTCCACACTCTTCTTGTCTTTTGGTCACAATTTTTGACTTGTGTAGTTTTCACAGCTCTAATTCTCGTTTTCCTTATGTTCTTCCCAGAGTCCATTTCTTTGCTTATTAATTACAGTCTCTTCAACCTTCTTGCACTCCCTTTCTCAAATTCCTTGTCCCAATCTGCTCCTTTCCTCAACAGTTGTCTCTTGCCATCTGTTTTTTGTCCTTGCCTCAGATGTTGTGATGCTTTTTCCATATTTCCTGCACTTCCATGTCACTTGAGCATCACAAAAAAATACTTTAAAGCTCTAGGAAAATAATCTGTTGGTTCACATCCAGTGACCCACATTAACTGGAGAAAAAATTCAGGAGGAGTCATCTTTAGTATTTGTAATTGTGGTCTGGACCATACTCAGTCACTCTCCAGGTTTGAAACTTTCTCAGACGAGTCAAATCTGAGTTGGAAGGCAGATTCTGTGAGGAGATGTCATGGTTCCAGTTGACAGCCTGGGCTGACTACGATGACCCACGTGGTCACTTGCTCACTTCTCTCCCCTCCCCCATCCCCACAGGGATTGAATCATAGAATAGAGTCACAGAATGTCTTAGATTGGAAGGAACCTTAGAGATTATCTAATTCAACCTCCCTGCCATGGGAAGGGATGCCCTTAACTAGCCTAGGTTGCTCAAGGGCCTCATCCAACCTGGCCTTGAACATCTCCAGGGAGGGGTCATCCACAACCTCTCTGGGCAATTTATTCCAAAGTCTTACCGCCCTTGTACTGAAGAATTTCTTCCTAAGATCCAATCTAAATCTATTCTCCTTCACTTGAAATCCATTTCCCTTTTGCTATAGCTGGACACTTTTGTAAAAAGTCCTTCTCTAGGCTTCCTGTAGGTTCCCTTTATGTATTAGAAGGCAGTTATGAAGTCCCTCTGGAGTCTTCTCTTCTCCAGGCTGAACAATTACAGCTCCCCCAGCCTATTCTTACAGCAGAGGTGCTCCAGCCCCTCCATCATCTTTGTGGCCTTCGTCTGAACATGCTCCGACACATCTATGTCCCTCTTATGGTGGGGACACCAGAAGTGGACGCAGTATTCGAAGTGAGATCTCACAAGAGCAGAGCAAATGGGGAGAATCACCTCTCTTAATCTGCTGGCCACAATCCTCTTGATGCATCCCAGGACACAGTTGGCCTTCTGAGATGCCTGAGTGCACTGCTGGCTCATGTTGAGCTTCCCATCTATCCACACCCCCAAATCCTTCTCTTCAGGGCTGCTCTCAACCCACTCTGTATCCAGTTTATATTTGTGCCTGGGATTGGCCCGACCTAGGTGCAGCACTTTGCACTTCGACTTGTTGAACCTTCTGCAGTTTGCACTGGACCATTTCTTGAGCCTGTCAAGGTCCCTCTGGATGGCATCTCTTCCCTCAAGTGAGTCCGCTGCACCACACAGCTTGGTGTTTTTGGTAAAGTTGCCAATGAGGGTGCTGAGTGTGCACTCGATGCCGTCATCCATGTTGCTGACAAAGACGTTGAACAGCACTGGACCCGTAACAGACCTCTGAGGATGTGGAGAGAGAAAATTTAACTAAAAAGGCTCAAGGATTGAGATTAGGATGTGGAGGATCCATTCACCACTTACAGTGACGATTAAATACCAGAGTGGACTTGGGGAGAAAACATAAATTTACCACTACTATAAATTTTACCACCACCATAAATTTTACCACCGCCATTTACTAACTAGTTCAGAGTAGGATAGTGAGAGAAATGCATAAATAAATACAACCTGATCTTAAATACACTTCCTCCCAGCTCCCATCTTCCCAGCTACCTCCTCCCCATCATCGGTTCAAGGAGGGGGTGAGGGTTGTGGTCTGTCTGGCCATTACTCATTGCCCATGGTAATCCTTCCCTCTTAAGGAAAAGGGCTCCTTGCTGGCTTCCCCTTCTGCTGCCACGTGGTGTCCATCTCATGAGAGGCAACCCTCTTCCTCCTGTGAGTCTATCCCAACTGGGATTGCAGCTTGCTTCGGGTGCAATCTCCTTCATGTACCACTGCATCTTGAATGTTCTCGCTGCCATTGATCCCCTCAGCTTGCTTGCAGTCCTCTCCCTGCCATCTCACTCACCATGGTACTCAGGGGAAACACTCTGCGCCAGTGCCTTTGTCGCCTGATAGACTCACTGCTGCGACTGAGTTCCTTTACTGTCCTCTCACCTCCGCCTCCTCCCTACCAAAAAAAACTCCCCAGCAAAAAAGACAGGACAGGCAAAGAGAGATAAGAAAGGGAAAGGGAAAGGGAAAGGGAAAGGGAAAGGGAAAGGGAAAGGGAAAGGGAAAGGGAAAGGGAAAGGGAACGGGAAAGGGCACGCTAAATACATGGATTGCAGAGGCACTGACTGGCCTGGAAAGGGAAAGGGAAAGGAAGTGGTTTAATAAGTTCCCCTCCTAAATACATGGATTGCAGAGGCACTGACTGGCCTGGCCTTGGCCAGAGGTCGATGACTTTTACCTGGAGCTAGGGGAGGCTATTGAAAATTTTGCAAGAGTCATCCTCCATAGCCCTCCCTCCAGTACCAAGAACCTGGCCAGACTCAAACCTATAACAGGAGCATAAGTGGCAAACCTTTAAGACTTTCCAAGATACTACAGAGAGATATTTTTCAGTGGTTTCCAACATGGAAAAACGCAGTTTTATCGCTTGGATGGTACCAGACACACCTCTGGCTTAAATATAAATCCTGCTAAAAGGTCAAGTTCTTGTTTTAAAGTGTTCTTAAAGTAAATGCTGAATTTGTTATACTTTAACCCCACTGAAACTGTATTTTTCTGTTAGCTTCTGTTCAGTAATGGCTGAATCATTTTTACTGAAACGTTGGTAAAAAAAAATAAATCATCTGCCTGACAAACACCCGGTGGAGAAAATTTCAATCCAAATGTAAAATTTTGGTGAATTTAAAAGGAGCTTCAGTCAGAATTTTCTAATGAGAAGTATCAAGCAGCATAACTCCAAAGACACTACCAGATCCATCTATAATAAAATATTATTTTCTTAAGTTATCAGTTATTTACTAGTAACGAAAGTGAATATTAAGCACCTGTCCTTTCAAAGTGTTAACATAAAGGATAAAAGAGCTTTTAAAAAATTGTCTTCTGTTAATTTTCTTTGTAATTGGATTTTTGTCCATGCGCAGCTGTATATGTTCCTCTATCCGGGAATGGCCACCAAGTTGGGTGAAAATCTGGTTCTCTGCTTGTCCTTGTAGGCTAGAGGCTGAGTTGGTAGCATCCTCTGAAGAAGAAATGCTGGGGGAGAGAGGATTGTGTGTCTCTCTGGGTTGAATGGGAAAGGAGGAACGGTGGGACAGGCAGACACAGCTAGCATGGAAACTGCAGTGTGGCAGAGGCTTCTGAGGACAAGCTCACAAAGGAGCCTCAAGGACAGAGAAAATGGCTTTTATAGCCAGCATGAGATTTGTTGAAAATGCAGCACTCTGCAAGGACATAACAGGAAATGGGGATAGTTTTGTTAGTTTTGGTTTTGTTTCGTTCTCAGTTTTCATTATTTTATAAAGGCTACATTGTAGCTTATATTTCCATTAAAAACAGCTTTTGAGCTTCCGAATGTGTTGGTGCTATTGAATGGCATCTCTTGCTATGAGGAATTGAGAAGGTAGATCTACCTTAGAGCTCTATTATAAGGTTCCACTGCAGAAGATTTATTTTAAAAAAAAAAGAAAAAAAATCTACTTTAGCTACTTTTACTCTGTGTTGAACTACTTCTGAATAAAGAGGCAAAAATAGGATTTCAGTTGTTTTGAACATCTGTTGATTAGTATAAAGCTTAAAGCACCTTTACCATAGGAAAGATTTGAAATAGTGTTATAAAATTACCTGTAGAATGTGTATTACCATTAGATTGAAGTTTTGACAAATGCATTTCTGGTTTTAATTGAGCAGACTCAAAGCAAAACTGTTTATGTGTAGAAAACATGTTGGCAGATGTATATCCAAGTGCTTTTTAGTGACATTTAAAGAGTAACAACAAAGTGCAATTTTTTTTTAGCATACTAATAACATGATTTAAAAGCAAAAGCAATTTTTTAAGAGTTAAATTATATACTCTGTATGTGTAGTAAAAATGTTTTGTACCCTTCAAAAGGTTTTATTTTCTTAGGGACAGTATGTGTGCTAATTGAATAACAGACTTAGAAATAGTATTTTTCAAAGCATTCTGGCCTATTTTCTGCATAACAGATCTGAAACACTGATAGGCTGATCCTGCTCATATTAGGTACATAATGCATGTTACATAAGCAGCATAATTATATTTTTACTGTATTTGATAGATTTTAGCAAACACTTTAGGAATCATGACACTATGAGAATCTGCTGTAAAAAATGTCATCTTGCTTCTTTTTATTTATGCTATGACTTCCATAGCAGTTTTGAAAGTCTAAAGGAGTTTTAACTGCCACTATTGCAGTTTCAGGATGGCATATGAATATCTTTCTACCTGACACACCTTTCTCCTCCACCAGTGCCATTTTTCTTGACAATGTGTTGCCCACTTAGGATGACTCTGCAGCTCTGACCATGACTAGAAGGTGTGTGTCTTGGCTGCTCGATGTATTTAATAACAGTATGCTGTTTTGTATCATCCCTTGCACCTTGAGAAAAGCCATAGTTTCTGCATATGTCCATTCATGACAGCTTTCTGAGTTTCAGTAACTGAAGGTTCGTGGTTCCAACAGTGGGTCCACGTTGTCCATTTATATCCACATATGTGTAATGAGATGTGAGGAATGTATAGGATAGATAATTATGTTTACTGTATGCATGTCAGGAATTAAACGACATTGAATAGGATTACTAAGGTGCCAAAAAAAAAGCAAACCTGTGGTAGACAGTGAGAAATTAGTCACACCTAAAACTTGTAGTTCTTTTCTAAATAGTGGTGCTGAATCTAGTTTGATTATATTGATCAATCAATCATTGAAAATGCAGTCCAGAATATATATAGTACCAATAGTAGTCCAGATGGTGAAAGGGTTAATTTAAGGCATTTACACCAGGGTTTTCAAAGGATATGAAACTTTTATGGAAGATTTCCCCCAGAACCTCCAAAGAAGAGCATTAATAGTTTTGTAAAGAGGATTATTAATATTTCTGAAATTGTATAATCTGTATCATGAAAATCATCCAACTACACAGTCATGGCTGATGCACCTATCAAAGACCTTGTCAGAATTTCCTTAAAATAAAAGATGACTCACATTCATTTTACTAGCTTTTAAACAAAACCCTTAATCCTCTTACAAATCAGTTGGCAAAATTCAGGGATGTTGTCAAACATCATATCTGCTGTATTGGAAAAGGAGTGCTTCATTGTATATGGATACTCTTACATCTGTATTAATCATGACAACATGGCCTTGTGGCGTTTAAAATGAGTGAAAGAAACTACGGGTTTCCAGAATAACTTGAATTCCCCATATTCCATGAACTACCTCCTCCAATTTCTGTAGCTATATGCAGGGAGGAAGGTGAAATTACACTCTGAAACTGATGCACATTTCAAGTCTCTATAAAATCTCAATGACTGATCAGTCATATCTCTAATGTCTTGTAGTTAAAGCACTGAACCAGTTTTCATGACATCTCGATTAAATTTCTTGGCCTGCTGTAAACCCCTGGGACATCCCTGGACACTCATTTGTTTTTTTTCAGTTCTTCGTACTTATATTTCCTAACTTTATCAGAGTATAGAGTATATTTTCTGAGCTGGAAGACCATGTAGAAATAATTCCTATTATGTATTCATAAGAGTGTTTAATGTAATGGCCTGATTTTGGGAATTAGTTAAGGATAGGTTCTTGAGATGTCTGTTTCATGTATTTTTTTTTAACTTTCTTTCATGGTGAGTTGCAGATTTCTTTGTTAATTGATACCTAGGAATAATGCTTTAGCTATGGAAGTAACTATGTAATTAATTTAATAAAATAAACTGATCAGAATATGTTTGTTTTGAGTTATATTTCTACACATGAATGTTAATTAAAATTCATTGCTTCTGATAATAACACTATTAACATGTATGCAGTACAGTTAACAGAAACAGAAGTAGAGGTAATTAATGGAATTAATGGAGTTAATGGAATTAATTGATGGAATTTTTCTACAGAGAAAGAATATCCCCAATGGTGACTACTTATATTCATGCATTCTCTGCAGATATTACTAATAACATCATTAAATCAATATAACACCACTTCAGAAACACTAACTAAATTTAGTGATTGGGGACTTGATAGGGACTCCACTATTTATCTTTTTAAATTGTGTATGACTGTCAATAGAATTGGGCAATTTTGGCTGGCAGTCATCACCTGACTTCTTGTTTTGTGCCGAATAATAATGTATGTGAAAGTCTGTTGCTGCCCAGTTATTGCTTCTCAGGTGCTTTTGAAGCATTTGTTTTCTTATTAAGAGACAACTGTGTTAATGTATACATGTGTTCATGTAGATGTTCACACCTGTTTTGTTAGAAATTTAATTTTTGGCAGCCCTTGAATTATTGTACAAATTTATTTTACCATGTTTGGTATCTTTCTGGGTGCTAGAAACTTGGGAAAGAATGGACAAATGGGGGAGGAAACTTTTTTTGTTTCCCTGAAGATCGGGGGAAGTTAACAATAAATGAAATTAATTTTATAGCCCTTCTCTGCCCTTTCTGTATTAGGGTGGGAGTGAGGGACTTCAGTGCCTCCGAATAGACTCCCAAGGTACCTTGGTTTCATCCTGTTGCCTGCGCTGGGGGACTGTGTAAACCACAGTCATGTCCATCCAGAGTTCAATGCCATCACACCAAAATCTCGGAAAATCTGTCTTTCTCTTCCCTTTTAGATATCCTGACTACAGTTTTACAAGGCTTAATTCTCCTGACACTTCTGTGAGACGGATTTAGTAAGTAAGTTTACAGAGGGAAATGCCATGACAGGAAAGTTAAAAGGTTTCCCCAGAGGTGTTACACTCTGTGTGAGACAATTTACAATTTAGCAAGCCTGCCTGCCAAATCCTGCAGTCAGACCACAAGACCAAAAGACTCCTTGAAATTTAGCTGCTTATTTTTCATAATGTAAATAGTATGTTATTATTGCAATGAAGGTGAATTATCTTTGTTATCATCTCTTGGGCAGAAAGATATAGTAGATGTGTGCTGTATAAACACTTCCATGGATAATCTGTAGTAAAAATCAATGATGGAAAAATTAGGTGTATGCGATTAAGGAAACTAAGCATGGCATTCTATCACACGATTGGTCACCTTGTACTGATAGAGTAAGTTAACTGATTAAAGTTAATGTTTGACAGGGACTATGCTAACAGAAAAAAAGTAGAATTAATATTGAAATGATAGTGGCAATAGGAAAGATAGTGACAAGACTTTACATTTAAATTTAAAATGTGATATTTGCCTAGCCAGCGCGTATTTAGGACAGTTAAGTATTATACAAGTTGTTGGTGGTTGTGGAAGTGTCTGCCAATATTGGGGCTTTCAGAAGATGCTGTTCTGTATGTATGCCATAAAGCTGTTTTGCACGGTCATCCACCTGTCAGTGATAAAGTAAGATTTAAAAAAAAAAACAACCCACAACAAAATGTACAGAGGATAGAAGAGTGCGTTGGTACATAAACAACATGAATTGAAGCAGGTTTAAACTGCAGACAGTCATTGTAGTGCCAGACAGGAAAATGTGGAAAATGATGGTAAAAAAATCTCTACATTCTATATGCAATGTACAGCCTCTCAGCAACCTCCTCAGATGCTATCTGTGTAACTTACTGTCAATGGATGCTATGGAAATGTGTCAATGCCATTTCAGAAACCTGCTAGCAGGAGAACAGCTTAGGCACACCCTCTCTTTCAGGAGCTAATTCCCTTCCCAGAGGTCAGTGCGTGGCTCAATTGTTAGAAAATCCTCACCTCTACAACCAGGAAAGAAAAAACTAACCTGGGGGTTTGAACAGGAGTGCTCAGCTTCAACTGAGACACAAGACTTGGCACAGAGCATCTGAGAACATGAGAAAATACAGCAGAAATGGTGCTTTATGCATGACCTGCAGAGAGTAGATTGCACAGAGCATCATGAGGGCCAATAAATGTACTAAGCGAGGCTGGAAGATTAAATCTTCTTCTGTATAGACTTTTCTTTTGGGGAAACTGGGTATACTTTGCCCAAGGCTTCCTTTCCCCATTTCCTTTATGAGGAGTGAGAGGGTTAATCATGATACAGTCTATAATTCTCAGGCTTGCAGTACCGCTACCTGTGTGAAACCAGCTGTTGGTGGCCTACAGACAATTGTACTGAGGGGTACTTACTGTCCTTCTCATTCGTGTTGACCTGTGGTTTATTTTATTACTGCTCCCACAGATTAATAATACAAACTACATGGTGTATTGGGTATTACTAGAGAATATTCAGTTAAATCACATACACTTCCTCTTGAATATACAAATATGAAGACATCATGTATCCTTATTTTTAACCTACTAGAAGGCTTAAAGAATGTATTTAAAGTCACCTTGGAGTTAATTTAAAAATAAAATAAATGTACCAAATTAAAAAAAAATCTTGCCACTAGGCTATCAGCACTTTATCTTATGGAAAGCCGGGCTGAAAACAGTTACTACCTGTCTAAAATATTCCTTTTAAAGAAAGAATAAAATGTTTAAAATGAAATTACTATACTCTTACAAGCAGAACCTTCAGAAAAAAATGTAGAGTACTGAAATAATTTTACTACTTTTAAAGGATAATTATGCAATTGTATAATTAATGATACATTTCTAACTAGCAGGGTAGTGGCTTTACATAGAGAGTCTAAAATATGTTATTTTTATGTTCTACCTAACTATAGATTGTTCTAATATCTGGAAACTCGATGTAATAAAATGTGACATTTTGCAATATTTATTGTTAATTTTTTTAAATGTATAAAGACTGTTAAAGAATACAGGCAAATAAAATAATAAATATTATTTGTTATACATCTATGCCTACTTTCTTTCTGATTTTAAAACACAGTGAATAGAGAAGTAAGATCTCTTTATCATCAGTTGTTGTATTAATATATTAATATATTTAAAGACAGTATTGGGATGACAACACATCTCTGTTCTCCTCAGCCTCACTCCTACCACCCGGAGGTCTGTCACAGAATGGATGACATATGGGCAAACAGCTGAGTTGTAACTGGGTGCATCAGAGTGCCCCAGGGCTGCCAATTGCAGGATGGGGACGGTACCTTATATTAGTTCAGTACGTTGGGAGTGTATAAAGTATGCTGGCGCTAAGCCTGCTTCCTTGGCAAGTGTGATCCAAGCACCCTGCCATGTAGATGGTGTTCTGGGAATATACTGACAGTACTGCCATATTTCTCAATCACAGGGAAATATCCATATCCTCCAAAATGCGCAACTATGTGTGGAAGTTAACACTTCTGCAAGAATATATCTGATGCCAACGAATTGCTAGATGGCAAGCCATGTATGCATTATTTATGGTACAAAGAAAGATGAATGAAAGGGAGGGAAAAAAATAGAGTCAAAACATGGAAGCTGAATACCAGGGAATACACACTGATTAGAAATGAAGGATCTTTACTCTCCTAGTCCTCCAAAGGCAGGCAGCACATGGGCACAGTGCTAATCTCTTGTGCTTTTGTACAGGCATTGGGTTTTTAGCTGTCTGGCAAAAATGATTTATCATGTAAACAGTTATAAAAACCCACCATGCTCTGTTTCTAGCATTTTGTTTTAGTTTTGTTTTCCACAGTTTACTTCTCTAATCTCTTTGCCACTGCTTTGGTTTTCTGTATCATTTCCTTCTATGTGAAAATACAGTCTTCTAAATTTGGCATTACTTTCCTTTGCTTTCATTTCCAGAAAATATGAATCCTTATTCAATCTACTGTCACATTGAACAACCCTTGTATGCGACGGTTTGATAAAAACTGGATGGGAGTTGGCTTTTCCAGACCAGCCTCTACTCTTACCCATTTCTTCTATGAATTGGTGCCATCTGCCTGGCACCTGGAGCTTGGCACCAGGGATGGCTGTTGAATCACATCCATGCCACTGACACTGACATGTTTTGTGATTTTCAGAGGTGACAGAACAATGCAAAAAAATCATTGTTTTAATAAATAATTCAAGCATTCATACTGGACTTCAAGTACTCATGGACCTGCTGAAAAATACCACATACACTATTCTACAAAAAAAATGGAAAATGCTGTATCTGATTAATGTAATGGAACCAGCTTTTGTCTTAGTGTCTTGGTAAGTATTGACTCAATTCTCATCCTCCAGCTGCTGTGAGTATAAGCTACCTCTGTTCTCAGGACAGTTCTTTTAATATATTTGGTTTTGTCTAGGTTTTTCCATCTGCAAAATGAATTCACCTATCTTTGTAGCACTATAAAATTTAATTACTACATAAAAATAGTAGATGTAAGTTTTTATGTAAGAAGGAAACATACTTAACCTCATCTTCATCCCCATCATTATGTCCACCATCATACCCATTCATATGTTTATTATTCATCTCTTCTTTCTGTTATACTGTGCAAGGATATTACTCTTTCAATTTACATCCTTTTCTCTTTTTTTCCTTGCTCAGTCCATTTCTGCACACAGCTTCCTTCCTAAGCTGTCTGTGTGAGAGTTGCAATAACCTCTTCTGTAACAAGTTATCTTGTCATTTTATCTGTTGCTATAAAGTGTTTTGAGAGGCTTTGTATGAAAGATGCTGTATGAAAATGAATTGGATTTTACTGTTTTAGCCTGAAGCAGGTGTTGCACTATGAGTCGATTCCCTTCCTCTCTCCCTTCTAGACTTAGCTTGTCATCTTTTTACAAAGATAGTACATTTGTGTTGTTTTTCAAATGTTGTGTATCAATTCAGCATACAAAACAACTTGGATTTACCAGTTTTCAAAAACATCCTTTTTCGTAATGTCCTACTCATAAAATAGAATAAAATCTAACAAAACAGAAACCTGAAAATAATGGACCTGCAGAATCCGGTTGTCTCAACAAAGATCTCACAGTGAGCCAATGAGTCACAATGCAATTTAAAAGACACACAAGAAAAATGCCAGATTAGGGAAGTCTCTAACACAGGACCCTTCTCTTTGGTACATTGATCTCTAGAGTTTGGTGTTGTTGTTTTTTTTAATTTTCAACTCTGAGACTGTGGTGATAAATTCATGTATTAAATAAAGTGATGATTTGTTTCTCCCTCTAGTTTTATGTTTTTGAGGCAGCAATGGTGTCAGCCTCTTCCATGGGACCACCCGAATAAGCAAACAAATTTTAGAAAAAAGGCTTATGTGTAAGATTTTATGACTCTAAAGCTCTGTGCTGGACTAGGCAAAATGAATAGGAGTGGTTCAGTCAAGTGCCCACGCTACCATAACTGCTTATCTATTGATAGCCTCTGGCTTTTGAAGTGACCCTGCAGAAAAGGTCTGAGACAGCACTGCTCATCCTTCTGTTCACGTTGGTAGGTAGGATTGTGGCACATGGAAAGAGAAGGTTTGAAGCTGATGTGGCGATTACTCAGACTAAACTCTTTGCGTGGATGAAAAGCTGTAATCCCAAAAATGGGAAGCATTGCTTCACTAAAGTTGATATGAGTTTTACCACTGACTTCATTGGAAACTGTATTTCTTCCCTGTTTATCAGTACTTTCAGGAGTAAAAGTATTCACAAAATAAAGAGGAATCTCACACAAACAACAGCCAACAAACAGTTCTGTATGAGTTGATTCTTTCCATCAGAACAAGCTGCCCCCACTTGCTTGAGGAAAAACTGAAAATTAAGTAGGAATCTCAGCCTTTTGAGTGATTAAGAACAAGACAAACAGGTAAATTTCAGGGTGTCAGCCATTGGAACAGGCTGTCCAGGGACGCGGTTGAGTCACCGTTCCTGGAGTTGTCTAAGAGAGGGGTAGATGTTGCATAGGGGGGAATCATTTAGTAGGTTGATAGGACTGGGACAGAGGCTGGACTCAGTGATCTTTTAGGTCTCTTCCAGCTGATATGATTCTATGATTCTGTGATGATTAACATCATAATCTAACGTACAGACGTGAGGAAACATGTACTGACAGATTTCTGCAAAACCTTTCAAGGTATCAGTTGTCAAACAAAGCCATCATGAGGGTTTACTTACCTCTCTTAAATTATTGTGAATGCTTTCTCATAATTCTTTACTTCTGGATGTTTAGTAATGCTGCAGAATGAGAAGAGACCTTTGAAGACACCATGTTTCTTGGGTAATTATCATATGGATAGGTTTACCCATGATATTTCGGTGCCACTCATTCTCTCATAGGAAGAATATGGTGTTATGGGTGTGACAGATTGTTTTGCTTTTGGCAATGGCTTGCTCCCGCTGGAAAAAAATCTTCTTTTCTTTCGG
>NW_009716388.1:19866-28354 GCF_000703405.1 Apaloderma vittatum
TGAAAAAATATCTTCTTTCCTTCAGGATTCCACTCCTTATAGTCTTTACTGGTCTACTTATTTTAGCTGGTCTTTGATTACTTATAGAGTGTATATGTGTGTAGAAAGGGATCTATTTCAATAAATTCTCCAAAGGCGAGTCTTCAGTTGGATATTTTATCTCTTTAGGCTCTCTACATAGAAGAGAGGGAGTGAGAAATTCCACAGATGACAAAATGCCTGGGATAACTACATGTTTCTCCAGGAATTGTACTGAAAGATTAGAGATGTTGTCTACTACTCTATTGTAAGGTGAAGGGAGCTTCTTACAAAGTTCATATGCACAGAAAAAAACAAGAGTAAATCTATCACTGCTGTAAGGCACATAATATCAGACATAGACTTCTGAATTTAAATCTATGAAAATAGTACCTCCTGGGTGTCCTCCTCTCTTCTGAAACCCTGAACAGAAAATATCTGTTACTAGATTGGAAAAGGCAGCAGTAGCTTAGCTGTCTAACGTTTGATTTCATTTAATAGGTCAGCATAGTAAGGGGAAGCTTCTGGATTGAATCTTGTCGTTTCTCCTTTCTATTTCTCACTAACAAAAGACGATCTTCTATTCCTTCAAGAACAAAAGTGTCCTCTTTGAGAAAAAGTGTTTTTCAGACTCAACACATCAAAGCAGTTTAAATTAAATCTCTGGACAAGCTGCAGTGTTGTGTCTTAGCTGGGACTGATCTTACTACATATCTAAAGCCCTTAAATCATTACAGAACTGTTTAACATCGTTTGTCTGAGAGACTGATGATTTCAACACCCATGGCTGTTGCCAAGGATTTTGTCCCACTGTTTACAAGTTAAAGGTTCTGGGAAACCTAGATTTGAACAGCTTTCCTGATTTTCCCCCTGAATTCAATTGCAAAGTGTTTCTGTAGCATTTCCAAGAAAGAACTCTGGCTTTCTAAAGGACTCAATATTACTTCAAGTTTCATTCATGTAGCGATACGATATCCGGCATTATATGGATAAAGAGCAACAATCTTGCTATTTTTTCAATGACCAAAGGTATTAAAGGGGCTGAAGATCACTGGAAACTCTATTGTACCTATTAGGCAGATAAACTATGTAGTTATCGCTAGGATTGTTCCACGTCTTCTCAGATAAAGGCACTGTGAGGAATGCTCCCATTCTCAGTTAATCCTCAGGCATAATTAATCTGAATTTATTAAGAAACGAAAACTCCCCCAAATTGACAAGTTCTTGTATTGATTGAGAAGAGCAATTACTACACTACATCGAACTCTTAAACTTAGAAGATTGATCTGGATTGTATATACACTCACCCATATAAAGATGAGGGCTCTTAACCTCAAGGAGTTACCTTGGCCAAGTCTCAGACTAAGGAGGAGGCTGTGCCTTGACTGCAGGACCTGCTGCTCTAAGGGGACTTACTCCAACACACTCCTGGTGGGACTCTTTTTTGAAGCTCATTCGAATGTTTACAAATATGTCAAGAGGGAGTGTCAGGAGGATGGTGCCAGGCTATTTTCAGCAGCGTCCCATGACAGGACAAGGGGCAATGGGTTCAAGCTGGAACATAGGAGGTTCCACAAAAATATTAGGAAAAATATTTTCACTGTGAGGGTGACAGAGCACTGGCACAGGCTGCCCAGGGAGGTTGTGGAGTCTCCTTCTCTGGAGACATTCAAAACCTGTCTGGACACGTTCCTGTGCGATCTACTGTAGGTGATCCTGCTCTGGCAGGGAGACTGGACTAGATGATCTTTTGAGGTCCCTTCCAACCCCTAACATTCTGTGATTCTGTGATTCTTTGAATCTGAGCTGTGGTCAAGCAAAGTTATACCGACCTCCCATTGGCCACCAGTCAACTTCTTGGGTGTACACCTAGGCTAGTGGGCTAGCCCCAAACTAGCCAGAAACTCCTAGCAATTTCTCTGAAATCTGCCTGGCAATTGCTGTGAGGGGAGGCATCCTAGACTAGGGGGATGCACCTGATACAGGCACTCAACGCAAGTTTAAAGGAATTGTCTGGAAAACTGTTTCGAACAGAACTATGAAGAGTCAAAACTTACGGTGAATTATCTGAAATGCGCTGAAAGCAAGTGCTGTTTTAAAATGAGAACAATTGGAGAGACAGACTACATGATGAATCTATAGGTACTTGAATGTGTGCCTGATGTCTTTCCAATAGTTGCATGTCCATATGAGAAAACTTGGAATGTTCATTATAAAAATGAACTAGACTCTCACATGTTAGTATCATTCTTTCTCGGGAATAGACTCTACAAGGGTGTGTACACCTAGAACATTTGGTTTATTGCAGTTTGGCTTTATTAAATTTTTGGTGAAATATCAGCAATAATCTTTGGGAAGAATCTTTATAGAGTACAAAAAACAAAATAAATAAACAAATAAATAGAGCACAAAGATCACTATATTAACCCTAACCAGGTAAGTGGATTTAGGTGGTAGTGGTCCCATTATTAACCTGAAACGCATAACGCTTCATTTCCGTTTGTCATTCAACCATACTTCTTTATATGACCCCTTCTTTCAGTGGAAGACAGTCATGGGTACCAAAGTTGGTTCAAAACAGGAATCCTTTTGTCAATAATCTGTTAGAACATTTTGCCTGTTTTACTCCACTTGACCAAGGAAAATCATTATGTGTCCTGAAATTATCCTGTTGTATTGCAAAAAATATATGTTTGAATTTCTGATGATAGGTTCTTGGGCAAAACATGTATATTTACCATCCAGGTTTGTCAGAAGTGTTTATAAGAAGTTACTATCATCAGCAAAGAAAGAAAATGAGAATGCCTAATTCCTGCATTTGTTTTAAGAAACGTAATTGGAACACAAAGATCAGAGGCCTGAGTCCTACAAGCTACTGAGTATTTCAAGCATCTCTTCCACCTAATGGATGTATACCGAGAAATTATTCTGCATGAGTATTTTAAAATATGTCTGCACACATTTTTAATAAGGTAAATAAGGAAGCTCCAGGGAACTACAGGCCAGTTAGTCGCACCTCTGTGCCCAGCAGATCCTCCTGGAAACTATACAAGGGCACATGTGGCCTGAAGAAATCATTGGTGACAGCCAACATGGCTTTACTAAGGACAAATCATGCCTGACAAATTTGGTGGCCTTCTGCTCTAGAGTTACAGTGTCAGTGGATAAGGGAAGACCAGCTGACGTCATCTACATGGATTTGTGCAAAGCATTTGCAAAACATGTCCCACATGATGTTCTTGTCTCTAAATTGGAGAGACAAAGATTTGATAGATGGACCACTCGGTGGATGAGGACTTGGCATGATGGTCACACTCAGAGAGTTGTGGTCAAGAGCTCAATGTCTGACTGGAGACCAGTGATGAGTGTCATTCCTCAGGGGTCACTGTTGGGACTGGTAATGTTGAAAATGGGAATGAAAATGGCACATGGACAGTGGGATCGAGTGCACTCTCGCCAAGTTTGCCAATGAGGCCAAGCCATACAGTGTGGCTGACACACTGGAGGGAAGGGATTTCATACAGAAGGATCTTCACAGGCTTGAGAGGTGGGCCCATGCAAACCTCATGAAGTTCAACGAGGCCAGGTGCAAGGTTTTGCTCCTGAGTCGGGGCAATCTGAAGCACAAATACAAATGGATGGTGGGTGGCAAGTGGATTGAGAATAGTTGACCAGTGTGGAGAAGGACTTGGGTGTTGGTTGAGAAGAAGCTCAACATGACCCATTAATGTTCACTTGCAGCCCAGAAAGCCAACTGTATGGTGAGATCCCATTTGCAGTATTGTGTTCAGCTTTGAGGCCTCCAACATAAGAAGGTCATTGACTTATTTGATTGTCTGGAGAAGGGTCAAGAAGATCATCAGGTAGCTGGAGCACCTCCCTTATGAGGATAGTCTGAGGGAATTGAGGTTGTTCAGCCTGGAGAAGAGAAGGCTCTGGGGAAACTTAGCAGTCTTCCAGTACTTAAAGGAGGCCTGCAGAAAGAAAAGATGAGAAGGAACACTTTATCACAGAAAGAAGGTAGATTTATACTCGATATTAGGAAGAAATTCTTCACGGTGAGAGTGGTGAGACACTGGCACAGGATATCCAGAGAAGTTATGGATATCCCCTCCCTGGAAATGTTCAGGGTCAGGTTTGATGGGGCATTGAGCAACCTGGTCTAGTGTACGTGTCACTCCCATGGCAGAGGTGTCAAAACTGGATGTTCTTCTCTTCCAACCCAAACTATTCTATGATTCCATGTTTCTATGATACATATCTTTGAAACACTGAGGGTCTAAAAGATGTGGGGTTTATTATGATCAGTAGATGAAAACAGAATATTTACAGAACCACAAAATCATAGATTGAGGATGACAAGATCTTCTAGTTCAATCCCCTGCTCAAAGCACGTCTTCCACTGCAAGTTGCCTAGGGCTGTATCTGGTTGAGTTTTGAAAATGGATTCTGAGGATGAAGACTTCACATCTCTGGCAACTTGTCCTGTTGTTTGACCATCCTCACAGGAAAATAGAGTTTGCTTGCCTGTTGCTTTTGCTAGCTTTTTTTTGGTAGTCATTGGGGTTTTTTTGGTTGTTTTTTTTCCCCCTTGTTTGTATCATACTAAATTGAAGACTTAATACTGCAATTTAGTATTAACATTTGGGCCGAAGATGATATATGATTCAGGAATAAAATCTCTTTTATTTGTTGTGCATTCATTATCTGTGTTTATGGCACCAGCTATAAATTGTTGATGGTTCTTTCCAGGAATACAGAAGGAGTATATAACACACTGGGGCGCCAGGAGTGCCATATCAGTAATTGCCCTCCGCTCCTTCCCTCTCATAATGTGTTTTTCATAGAAAGGAGATTTCAAGCACATAGGTCAGATGGGTGTTGCTCATATAGTGTACCTCTGTGTTTTTGGGATGAGAAAACACTTCAGCCTACACCTGCGAGTCACTTTGGAAGTGGCCAAAGGGAACACTGACAGCTCTGGAGGCATTTTGCAGGCGCGGAGGACTGCAGGTGCTGGCATGTCCTTGCTGTGGCAAATGGCTCGATGCTGACTAAGATTCCAGAGGTCACATATAGTTTGCCCTCAAAATACGAGTTGTTAGAAAATTGTTTCACCTGCAATCTAAGCCGTTTTCAGAAAGATTTATACCCTAAATCAACCCTTTACAGCATGACTTCTTTTGTTAGAAAAGCTGAAAGCACTAAAAGTGCATTTTGGTTCATTTAGTTTTCTCTCTCAGATTTAAAACAAAGAAAAGCGTTCTTGTTTTACAGCGCAGCTCTTTTTCCTCAATTTGGTTTGGGCTTAGAGACTTGGGGTTTTTTAGCTGGGTTTTTCTGGTTGGTTTCAATCTAACAGATTTCAACATCAGTACAAAACACAAGCATTAATAGAACATACAAGATTTTAACATCTCTATGTGCCAAGTGAATAAGGGCAGAGACCTTGGCTAAGATATGCTTTGATTTATACCATTAAAAACACAGACACAAATACACACAAAATATCTTAGAAGGTGTATAAATATAAAGGACATTGAATTAAGATATGTAGGTCAGTCCAAGAGCCAAAACTGGAGTCTGTGGGTCTTCTAATTTGAAGAGAAAACAGGTACAAAATGTTCACCAACATTAGTCTAAGACTGTTCTTAATGAACCTGTTTGTTTTTCAACCAGAAAAAGTGATCTGCAATATTTGATTGGGTTTTTAATCTGAGTTAAAAATCAGATATTCGATAATGTCTACTCTCTTTCGGTCTCCACTTAGTAGATAACTTGGGGTTCTAATGTATAATAAAGTGGGGACAAATTTAGAGATATATGACAAAGGCAGAATCAGATGTGTTATGAACAGGAGAACAGCAGAAACTTGATGCAGTGATCCAAAACAGAGAATTGAGAGAATTTCAGAGAGTTATAGCATTTTAAGTAACCTGCAAGAATGAAGCCATGGTACAAGAAAAAGGAAAACCCCTCACACTTTCTTATAAGATAACCATATTTAAAGTATTAAGTGTTTGGAAAAAATGATCAAGGTTTTCTTCCTTTCTCCTCATGTTTCTCTCCCAGACCAATACGGGCCATAAAGAATCTCCTGGATGAAGATGAACTAAGAATTTAAAAAGTAGCTATTTAAAATGTTAATCTGGAAGTTTAGTCTCTTTCACAACTTTACATGGAAGCTAGCCCTAGGAGACACTTGGAAAATAGCCCTGCAGCTTTGTCATGGCATTTTTTTTTCTGCAGCCGAACATCATTATCAGATAGAAAAAAAGTTCTTGTCAAGGCCATGATGTCACCTGCAGTGGCTGTAGCATTATTGCAAACATCAGTGGAATGTGAAATGTCTAGTTTTAAGGCTGTATGCTTATGAATACAGGCATAGCTGTTGTAAACATATGCTGTATATCCAAAGGACATCTGTGATGAATATCTCTCAGGTGATAATTGTATAAAGGAGCCTTGGCTCTGAAAGAAGCGGCTCCATCACTGAAGCTAAAGAATAGAAAATACTGTTAATGATATGTTATGCTGACATAGCACCTTTTCTCTGAAGACACAAGGCATTGTGCTAATGTCAATGAGCTTCTCTGAGCATCCTTTTCTTGGAAAAATTCATAGTCAAGAACCTAGCAGAGAAATAGGTTTAGCAAGATACCTCTAGCTGTCCATCAATTGTACATCGAATTGTCTATCAAATTGTCCATCAAGTTTTGAGTCTGCTTTCCCTTGCAGAATGGGTAGGAGTTTTTATTAACAGATTTTCAGACTACCTCTCTGATTTTGGCTTTCTGAAAGCATGCTTTTGAGGTACCTCATAATGCTCATGTCTTCTACTCCAAAAGATATGAGTATTTCCTGACAAAAGTATATATTGAAAAATGGCAATGGAGCTTTAGGCAGATTTTTCACATGCTGCCTGAATAAAGCAGTGCTGTATCACACCAGAGACCATGTCCAAGACATCATGGAAAACTCTGCAGGATGTCAGAAAATTATAGTGAATTTGAAAAGAATGATGAGTCACAGACATTGTTACCCACTTCTCTAGCTCTCAGGATTAGGTGGCAAAGAGGAATGTATGCCCTTTGTAGAACATGACTGAGGTATTCTGTATAAATTCAGTGTTAGTAATCATATTACAAATTTTGCAGTATGATTTCTTTTTCTAGGCACAGTTTGTATAGTTGTATGTTCACTTAAAATTATCAACATTATTTTCAAAAAAGAAAAACCTGATAATGTGACTCAGACACGTTATTATCTCAGCATTCGTGATGTAAGAGCATAAAAATTTATATTACTATCCTAGATTTTAACCTCTATTTTTCTGGGAGGATGTTGGCTTTAAGTGATGAAAATAGTATTGCCACAGAGGCATGTAGAGATAAAATGAGACCTTTGGAGATGTAATCTAATCCCCTACTCTGTTTCTACAAAGGCTTTAGAGTTGGTCCCTTTCTAACGCAGGATGTAGGGCTGATCCTTGGTCTGGTGTAGTAAATGCCATGTCCCTGCAGTGTTGGCTGCAGAGAAGACTCCACAAAGGTCCCAGGAAAGACAGAGAAAGAGAAGGCTTTCTCTTTTTCTTCCTTTCTTTGTGCCTCCTTCCCTCCCACTCTACCCCCTTCTACTTCCATTGTGGGGCAGTGACTTAATTTGATTGCTGAGGTGAAAGTTTAGCAACCTGTCTGGGTTTTGTGCATTCAGTGATCACTATCACAAACTTGGCTCTGGCTCTGTCTTATTCCCCCTCTCGGCCCCCTCCTGCTTTCTGTAGCTCTCTTCTGTTCCCTGACCTCTGCAGATGTGTCACAGCCAGAACAAAATTCCATTTTCAGCCCAGCACAAACCAGTGGTTTGTGAGCAGTACTATCTAAATTAGTACTGTCTAAATTAGTACTATCTAAATTAGTGCTACAGTATTTTCAGAGAGCTGTCAGTAGCTGAGATAACTTGTCTGCATTTGTGATTTCTACCAATATGGTTACCTTAGAAATGAGGATAAACAGAAAAGCTTCATTTTTTCCTTATGCTTATATGACTTCCTTTTGTCCAGTGGATGCTTGGGGCTTTCAGGAGTTCCTTTATTCATATTCTTGTTCAAAAAATGAACTGAAAAAACCCCACAAACTCCCCCCCACTCTCAAACCCAACCACCATCCTTGTGTAATATTTTTAGACTTAGAGACTTCAAACATGGAGAGACTATAGGCCATTTGAAAAAGACAAGTTTGACTTGTTTTTACAGACATGTAAGTGCTTGAGCTAATAATTTAGGACATGAAAACCCCATGTCTGAGTCCTGTGTTCTGAAGGAAGCTGATGACATGTGTCTCCCATGTTGCAGATGATGCTTGGATCATAGGACAGTGTTTGTCCTCCTTGCCTGCTCTCTCACCTTCACGTCTCTATTCTCCCTCCTCCCTACACATCACTCTTCTGCACAATGGCCGAATATCTAAAG
>NW_009716388.1:28375-38918 GCF_000703405.1 Apaloderma vittatum
CATATCATATCTAGCTCTAATGTAGAACTGCCTGTTAAGGTGCTTTGCATGCAAAAATTTTTGACGATTTCTATTTTTTTTTCCACTGGGCAATATTGAAGAAGTTCACAAGGGCTTCCGTGAATTCTTCACCAAAAATTTTATGGAAGTTTTTCTGTGGTTGTTTTTAGGTTTGACAAATTTGAACTTAACTGCTCAATAAGATGCAGTTTTCTGGACCTTTGTCTTTTCTTCCAGACAGAGTATCCTAGATAGATGCTGAAGTTTTCGGGTTTACTATCAGCTGTATTCTTTTTCTCCTTGCAATATTTCAACCTTGGCAGTTCTCAGACAGAGCCTTTCAAGACAGATAAAATGTTAATTAATTTTTAAAATACAAATAAAGTAACAGATATTTTCTGCATATTCTTTTAAAGAAAACAACTATTAAATTATCCTGTGAAATTTTTCTAAGGCTTCTGTTAAACTGTCAAACTCTTTTTAGGCTTTCTATCATCCTTTCTCAACTCAGTGGTTTTTGGATGTGAGAGGAGAAGATAATCCACATTTTAGAAAAAAAAAAGTGCCTTTGAGAGTACAATGCAAAACTACTTGTGTGATAGCAGAATCTCAACTTGTAACCTTGCCAGACTCCACTATTTGAAGTCTCTAGTTTTCAGTGACAAAAGTTCTTCTCTCTCAGAGATTTCTCCAATAGGTAACACCTGCATAGAGCTACATTGTAAAACTTTTGTTCCAAGTACCACCTGACTTGGTGATGAGACTGTCTTCATAATTTATTAAAACTTCTGCACCACCAAGAATGTTGATATGGTAGATTTATTGCCGTTTTGATAAGAGATTGGCTCTTCTGTGGAATTGTTATATGTCTCTCTCCTCCTCTGTTGGAGTTGGTTATGTCCTTCTCAGACTGGAGTTCTGGAGAGAGGTGGCTGGAGCTGAAGTCCCATAATTCAGGAGAAATGGGGAGAAGGGCGTGGAAGTGGGCTGTGAGCCTGGACTGCAATGGGAGGGTCCAGAATAACACCTGAGCTGAAGTGGGTGCCATAACCAATATTAGGATACAAAATCTACTTCATCTGGAAGTTTAGCTCTCACTGTCTTAAAAAATTTAAAACGGATACTTTTGAAAAGAATATTGAAGAGATCTAAGTACTATGGTCATAAATATACTTCTAGTTTCTTTATGATATTAATCCCACAGTATTTCTAATAAAGTTTTGTCTTAGAGTATAGGAATAAACTAAGGCAGGTGGGAAGAGAAGCAGAAGGAGAATTTCAAGTTGGTTAAGAAAAAAATTTCCATCCTGGTAAAAATAGAAATTTTAGGGTGGAAGAAACAAAATCAGTGCAAATCACTGATTATCAACAGCAAAACCAACAAAATTAAAAATACGTGTCTGTGTCTCAAGGACTGTTTAAATCAAGGAGGAAAAAGGTAAAGGCTTGAAAAAGTAAAAAAGTTGCAAATTTTCAAAGGGACATTACCTTTGTTTCAATTTTTTCTTCCTTTTCATAAAGTATTTGAAAACAGTGAGCATTTTGGTTTGGTCTGACCTGAATGATTTATTGTTCAAAGCATGTTTTTATGGACCTGTCTGTGCAGAGCACAATGCATTATTCACAACTTGGTGCTGTGGATTCTACTTCAAAAACAGGTCTGTACTGGGATTTCGCAAGATTTGCTCAAAAAATACAGACCAAATTGAGAAGGATTTTGAAAAACCCCACAACACAGCAATAGGCAGGTTGACCTTTGGGGACATGCAGTTCATTTTCTGTCAGTAATTCAGATACTCAGGATACCTTATTCTGCATACTGAGGTACAGCAGAAAAGCTATAAAATCTGCTTAAGCCCTAATGGGATCTTTAGCAGAATGTGGAACTGTAGTAATTTAGTGTTTTGAGGTTTTTATAAACATATCTGAATGTTAATTATTTTTTAGTGCTTTACAGTTCAATTTTTTCTCCTGCAATTGCTACTCATGTGTTTATTCTCACGGACCTGAATAAGCTGAAGCCGGCGTAAAAATTAATTCTCATGTGCCATGTTAACTATATAGACCACTGTTTACAAGATGAGGGTATTATCAGCTGCACTCTCTGATGTGACTGGCCAAAATCAATCAGAATTCACAACCAGAAACTGCGGACTCAGTCCCAACACTGGTACTGGTCTCAGAATAGAAATAATTGGGGTTTCTCTGTGCTCAGCCTTGAATTTAGCTCAGACGTAGTCCTGAGTTTCCTAGAACCAGAAAAAAAAAGAGTAGAAAAAGAAATCAAGAAGGAAATCAGAAGGAAACCAGAAGGAAATCAGAAAATTGATGTCAAATCAACATTAATTTTATTAAATACAGTCATTGTCTTACTTTTTCCCAGTATTGATTTACAAAAATCAAAGCCTAGATGCACTTTTGATCTGGAATTATCAGAGTTCTGTGCCAATAAATTAAATATGGAATTAAATTTATCCCTTTTTAAGGGATTGTTTTCATAAAAGCTATTTATTTTTATGTTGAAATTACCTTTTAGGTACCTTTCAAAATTTAAAGTCAGCTGTAGTCATATAAAAAGTAAACATCCTTAACCCTAAACTACCTGTGAAGCTGCCCTCATCAAGCTGCTTTTTGAATAAGAATTTGTCACACAGCAGTATTGTGCTGCCCTATTTCATCCGTTTCAAAAAAAGGCCTGGATAATTTTGTCTGTTAACTTCTATCAGCTATAAAGGAAGCCAACATTTGCCATTTTCAGGCTACTCCTAATGCACCATGGCTTGCTTTCATAATGAGTCAGGCTAAAGTTTGTCCCACTGAAATTATTTAAAAGACCTCAAAACTAAAGCTCAAATGCTGTTGTGAATTTGCTGACACTTCAGCACATTCAGCAGCTGCAGGCAGTCTGTCCTGATCAGCCACTTTAATCCCATCACATATAATGACTCTTTGTTAAGAAATTAAAAGGAAAAGTCTTTTGTTCAAGACAGAAGACTCTGAAACACGCTTTAGTATTAAATATCTATATATACTATGTATATATTGCATAAATTTATATATATATCTATGTATGCATGTATATATATACACACACATATAGGAAACTGAAATCAAGATACTTGAAAATAGGAAGTACATCACATAAATACAACCAAAGTATATTTCATTAATGACCAACTTTCAGGCTGAGGAAATAAAAAGTCAGAAATAAAAAGTCGGGAATATGTCAGAGCTGTAAAATCTTTCTTTCACTTTCTCTGTTTTAAAGGTCTCTGAATGATGAAAAATGGTTGCTTTTGAGTTGATTGCTATTCTCTCTTCAGTTGCCCATTTAAATTCAGTAAGATTATATCTGTCCATACTTGCTACTTGAAATAAGAACATCTTTATTCTGCCTTTCCTCTCATTGCTTTCAGGTTTTCTGGTAGAGCTAAGAATTCTCAGCTGACAAGTCCCATTGTGATTAGTTCCACATAAGCCTCCAGTAAAACATGTCTCCTCCCCTCCTCAAAGTTCATGGAGTAAATGACAAACTGACAAAAAAGTAGGTTCAATAAAATATCTTCTGTGTTTTATGGACAGGGAGAAAGGTTAGCAGAAGGAAGTGTGACTTACTTTTCAGTGCACACACAGCCAAATCAAGAACTGACTTTAGATCTCCTGTTTTCCTAGTGCCATCACTACAAGACCTTCAATCCTACCTTTGATTTAACAGCACCTGCTGTTCAATATCAGGGGTTCAGTTTCTACAGAATGACAAGGTGAGCATACAAATGTGCAGGGTTGTAGATGTAACCAAGATAATTAACATGGAGAGGCATGCTCAGCATATTTTTACTTTTTTTCTTCACAGATAACAACTTTCTTTCCTTTGAATTTAAGAAGAGGTACTAGGTACTACTGCAATTAATTGATAAATACATTCTATCCCCCAGAGTTTCTTCTTTGCCTAGAAACATGCCACCATGCAACCTAAATATGTATATTCAAAAGAAGGAAAAGAATAAAGGGACAGAGAGAAGGGGAGGGGGGGGAGAAAGAGAGAGAGGAACTAGCTGTTATGTGTCAGTTACAGTATTTGTATTCTGAATTTATTCTTCTAACCTCGCTTGAAATCCTAGATAAATTGGATGCTTCAGTTAAAACTGACCTTAGGCAGTTTCAATTCACATGATGATTATTTGCTCAGAAGTTCACTAAAGGTCTATTTGACTGTGGCAGTATCACAGGAGGTCATATTTTTTCAAAGATGAACTGTTCTTGGGCAATTTTTACAATTTATTGGGCAGAAATAAGCTCTCCATCAATATCGGCCACATACCTTCTTTTATCACGTATTTCTCTTGAATTGTCTTCTGTTGTTTTTTTTTATCACCATTTCTTGAAGAGTTTCCAAGAAAATGACACATTTTTCTCAATAATTGAGTTCTCCACGGCCTGTGTTCTGATCTGACATAGCTGATCCCACACAAAGTACTCCTCGCTTTGTTTTGTTTGTCAAGAATGTAAAATGTACAGAGGTATGAAAGCTCTTGCAGTATAAACATTGGTAAATTGAAATGTACAGACCTTTCACAGGTAGCTTTCTAAGGCTACTGCATTGAACGTGAGCAAATACTCAGAGTTGTACTATTGTGTAAAAAAATAAGCATCTTTCATGAAGAATATTCTTTCTTTGTTGTTGGTTGTTGTTGTGGGTGTTTTTTTAAATGTCATTCTTATTTAACAATAAAGTATTTTTCAAAATTCTCTGTGACAAGGTCCCAGATCCAGGAACCCTGGGAACCCAGACTCTTGTGTCACAAGCAAAACAAGAGTTTCTGGTGGCCTGTTAAGGGATTAGGCAGAAAATAAAACCTGAATTCTACTGGCACTTTGCCTGAAGAGAATTGTTACCATGAAATATTTAAAATTTTAAGAACCACTGACTGGTTAAAAAATGTTTCATTGTAATTTTTCCAAGCAATCCTGCTACTTAGGGATTTTTTAATGGGAAAATAAATTAAAACTAAATGAAAGCTTCTTTCCTTAAAGGAACTAATGAAACAAAGATACGTCTAGAAAATATAATATCCATTTTTCTAACACCCTTATTCAACGCTCTCTCAGAAACTGTGCATTTATTATTTACTCTACTTTTAGCATCACTGCAGAAAGTACGTTTAAGGTATTATAAGCGAACATATTTGGAAAGATTTTTAGTAATCAGCTGCAACATGCAAATTTTCATAGGAAAAAATGATATTAAACCAGATTTCAGCTACATGTTCAGAAATTCTGCCTCCGGCAGCATTTATTCTTTATTTCAGAAAGTTTAGAGCAAAGAAGGCACAAGCCTTGTAGAGCAAGAGCTTTGGAGGTGTTTCCTTTAAAACATTTATTAAGACAAAGAGGTGAGACAAGTATAGAATGATGAAATACGTTGGGTTAGAATCGACCTTTAAAGATCATCTAGTCCAATGGCCCTGCAGTGAGCAGACATCTTTTTAACTAGATCAGGTTGCTCAGAGACCCATCAACCTGTTCTTGGATGTTTCCAGGGATAGGGCCTCTACTACCTCTCCAGGCAACCTCTCCCAGTTTCACCCTCTTCGTTGTAAAAAATTTTTTCATTAGATCCAGTCTAAATCTACCTTTTTTAGTTTAAGGCTATTGCTCCATGTCCTGTCACAACAGGCCTAGCTGAAAAGATTGCCCCCGTCTTTCTTATAGGTTCCCTTCAGGTACTGGAAGGCTGCTCTAAGGTCTCCCTGGAGCCTTCTATTCTCTTCTCCAGGCTGAACAGCCTGTCTTCATAAGAGAAGTGCTCCACCCCTCTGATCATTTTCGTGACCCTCCTCGGGATCCACTCCAACAGGCCCATGTCCTTCTTGTGTTGAGAACTCCCCAGCTGAACACAGTACTCCAGGTGAAGTCTCACCAGAACAGAGCAGAGGGGCAGAATCCCCTCTCTTGATCTGCTGGCCACACTTCTTTTGATGCAGCCCAGGATGGAATTGGCCTTCTGGGCTGCGGGTGTGCATTGTTGGCTCATGTCCAGCTTTCTGTCCACCATTAGGCTCAAGTCCTTTTCCACAGGGCGGCTCTCTATCACACCATCCACCAGACTGTATTGATAATGAGGATTGCCCCAACTCAGGTGCAGGACCTTGCACTTGGCCTTGTTGAACCTCATGAAGTTCACGAGTCCACTTCTCCAGCTCGTCCAGGTTCCTCTGAGTGACATCTTGTCTTTCTGACATAACAACCTTACCATTCAGCTTGATGTCACCTGCAAATTGTGTGAGTGTGCACTCGATCACATTGTCTGTGTGAAGTAATACGCGGTACCCTATACTGCAGTGCAGAAACAAGAAAAAATACAATGAATTAGAAAAAATCAAAATTAAACAATTTTCCTCACCTAACACATGCTTCTGAAGCTCATTACCACAGGATATCAACAGCACGAGAGATTAGTGGGATGTGAAAGGAGGTGAAGCATGTACATGAACTAGAAGAAAAATAATTATATCGGTAATTAATGTTTTTGAAAGGAGCAGAAACCTAATTCTTTAGGATTTAAAAATGACCTGGAGTTAGAAAGAAGACCATTCTTGGTGGCAATTAGCCTGTAATTGACTATTACAGATCTTTTCTGAAATTGCTGAGTGACACAGCAGGCTAATGGACAACATAAACCAGTGGTTTCTGGTGTTCGTGTTTGGAAGACTCCATTTTCTCCCGATTCTTGCCAGTTAGCACTATGTCATTGAAATTGTGGTGCATAAGCAATTTTTAGGCACTATGATTTGGGATTTTATTGCCACAAAACTCTTTGGAATGCAGAAATTATTCTACCTAGTAAGTATTTGCTGGATTAAGAAAGGGGAAAAAAAAGAAAAAAGATACCTATACTACGTGCAGTGCTTCTTTCTTGTTCATCATCAGAAATAATAAATAGAAACATTTGTATCACTATGCCAGGCTACTTTGTGATTTTTTTTTGTACCTGCATCATGCCCCCTTGTATTTTTTGTCTCCCTTGAATAAATAGTCCAAGATTCTTCAGTCTTTCCCTGCAGAAAATATAATGCATCTCTCACATTCCTCTGGCTATAGGAGAATAGTATAACAGAAGATGCTAGTCCTCACACATCATACTTTTGTGTAATTGGAATGCAATATTTTTTATATTATTTCCTGTCCCTGCTCCTTACTAATCATAGTGTTTTGTTAGTCTTTCAGTTGCTAGAGAAAGATAAGTTTGCAAAATGACAAAAAGCATAGTCAGTGGTATGAACGCTGGAAAAGGATTATAAGTAAGGTCTGGATTTTTTAAAAAATATTTTAATGGAACACACAAAATGTTCCTCAGCACATGCTCCTACAAAGAGTTTACACGTGTTTAAAGTTATATGTGAGCATATCTCTATATTCATTGATATAAATTAAGGACAAATGCCAAGTTCTGCACTTGGGGCACCGTAATACTGGATGTACAGGTAAACTGGGGGACAAGAGCCTGGAGTGTAGCCCTGCAAAACGTCATCTGGAACTGGAGCTGATTGGTGGTAAGCTCCATACAAATCAATAATGTGCCTTGATGGCCAAAACGGCCAGTCCTCCTGAATTGCATTAAGCAAAGTGCAGCTCACTGGTGGGAAGAAATGACTATCCCACTGTACTCAGTACTGTGTGAAGTTTTGGACTCCACAATATGAAGCTATAGAAATATTAAGATGGGTGCAAAGGAAAGTGGTGGAAGGAATAGAGGGCATGACACATGAGGAGTGTCTGAGGATACAAGGCTTGTTCTGCTTAGAGGAGGATGAATGGTCATAGAATGGCTTAGATTGGAAGGGACCTTAGAGATCATCTAATCCAACCTCCTTGTCATGGGCAGGGACGCCTCTAAAGTAGAGATGTTACTCAGGTTACTCAAGGCCTCATCCAACCCATCCTTGAACACTTCAAGGGAGGGGGCATCCACAACTTCTCTGCACAATTTATTCCAGAGTCTTGCCACCCTCATACTGAGGACTTTTTTTCCTGAGAACCAATCTAAATCTATTTCCCTTTAACTTGCATCCATTTCCCCTTGTCCTATCAGTGGAGTCTTGCAAAAAGTCCCTCCCCAGTCTTCCTGTAGGTTCTCTTCAGGTATTGGAAGGCAGTTATAATGTCCTCCGGGAGTCTTCTCCTTTCAAGACTTAACAATTACAGTTCCCTTAGCCTGTCCTCATAGCAGAGGTGCTCTAGCTCCTGAGTCGTCTTTGTGGCCCTCCTCTGAACTCGTTCCAACAGATCTATGTCCCTCTTATGGTGGGGACACCAGAATTGGACACAGTATTCGAGTTGGGGTCTCACAAGAGCAGAGTAAAGGGGAAGAATCACGTCTCTTGATCTACTGGTCACACTCCTCTTGGTGTATCTCAGAATGCAGTTGGCCTTCTGGGCTGCATGAGCGCACTTCCAGCTCATGTTGAGCTTCTCATCTATCAACACCCTCAAGTCCTTCTCTTCAGGGCTACTCTCAACCCACTCCATGCCTAGTTTATAATTGTGCCTAGGACTGGCCCAACCCAGGTGCAGGACCTTGCATTTTGACTTGTTGAAGCTCATGCAGTTTGCACTGGCCTATTTCTCAAGCCTGTCAAGGTCTCTCTGGATGGCATCTCTTCCCTCAAGTGAGTCCACGGCACCACACAGCTTGGTGTTGTCAGCAAACTTGCTGAGGTTGTACTTGATGCCTTTCTTCATGTCGCTGACAAAGATGTTGAACAGCACTGGACCCAGAACAGACCCCTGAGGAACTCCACTTGTCACTGGTCTCCATATGGACATGGAGCTGTTGACCCAGACTCTTCGAGTGTGACCTTCCAGTCAGTTCTTTATCCACTGAGTTGTCCATCCATCAAGTCCATGTCCCTCCATCTTAGAGACAAGGATGTCATGTGGGATGGTGAGGTAACCTCATTGTCATCTACAACTAGAACATGAGAGGGAGTAGAGAGGGAGGTACTGGTCCCTTCTCTCTGGTGTCCAGTGATAGGATGTGAGGGGATGACTCAGGTTGGATATTGGGAAAAAGTTCTTCACTGAGAAGATGATGTAGCACTGGGACAAGCTCCCTAGGGAAGTGATCCATGGCCTCAGAGCTGTCAGTGGTAAAGGTTGGACAACGCTCTTAGATATATGGTTTATCTTTTAGATTGCTCTGTGTGGAGCCAGGAATTAAATTCAATGATCCTGGTGGGTCCTTTCTGACTCTGTATATTCTATGATTCTCTAATTCCATAATATGATGTGTTTTCTGAACTAAATTCACTGGAGTGAAAACTGAAGGAAAAAGAGACTGGAAAGACTGAAGCCTAAATGGATAACTTTTCTGAGTAACATGTTTACAATACTTATCAAACCCTTTCCATTTGTCTTAAGGAGAAATACTTAAAATGCATTATTTTAACTCCATTGAGAGTAATTAGCACTCTTGTATCAAACTTCACCTCCTGTTCCCCCTTCCAAATAACTTGCTTTCAGACAGTAGCAGCATAAATTCATCTGTTCTTCTTCTGTCTCTGTTTTGTGCCTTGCTTAATAAGAAAAGGACAGCATTTTTTTCCCTGAATTCCCATGTAATACTTCTACAGAGAAGATCGATCAATTGGCATTACATTACTCTTGATTCTTATACCATATCATTCTGTAAAAAAAATAAATAAATCAGCTTTGAATGAGGCTATAAGTCCTCTTGTTCAATTAGTTCCATAGAGATAATGGTTAATGAGATCAGGAAATGCTTGTGCAAAGGAATACCTCCAGAGAGCTACTCATTTGAATAGAGTATGGGGCATTTGTAGGGCTATTGCACACTGCTTTGAAAGCCCTCTTTTTCTCTTTGAAAATGGAAACATGCTTTGCTTTGAAATCTAAGACAAATGTGTTTCAGAGACTATAGACTTGATCAAGAAAGGAAATCCCTATATAGTTTATTTATATTTTGTTGCATGAATTGCAGTTATTACTGGCCCTGACTGATTTAATTTATAGTATTTTGCCTACACTTCAGAGCACTCTATGCGTTTGAAAAATATTTGCGTGCTTAGGTAGGGTCACAGTATATTTCGGGCTGGAAGGGATCTCAGGAGGTCTTTAGTCCAATTTCTGCTCACAGAAGGGCATGGTATGGCATTGTACCAGTTAACGTCATGTCCTGAAAATCTCGAAGGATGGAGACTGCACTGCCTCTCTTGGCATTCTGTTCCCTCAAAGGCAACAAGCTTCTCTGTACAGCCAGTCTGAAACTTTCATGTTTATACTTGTATCTATTGTCTTTTATGAAAAGCATAGATACAATTTACTCGTTGTACACACTGGGGGCTGCTGTTAGGTCACCTGAAGCTGTCTTGCTCCTGGGTGATGAAGCCCAGTTTCCCCAGCCTCTCCTTACAGGAAAAGTGTTCGAGACCTCACCATCTTGGTTGTGTTGGCTTTGCCCGGCCAGATTTCAGTAGCGAGGGGGGGGCTGTTGGGTAGAGAATATTAAGCTCATGGGCAGCCT
>NW_009716389.1:0-10219 GCF_000703405.1 Apaloderma vittatum
GTCCCTTGACGAGAAAATTCTGTGTTACATCCTGATGGCTCTGCGGCTTTTTTTTTTAGTGCATCACAACAGTGGCATGATGACCTTTGCTTCATGCCACACAGATTTGGGTTCCCGATAGGACTGTGACCGCAGCTTGGGCATATGAGCACACACTCGTATACCGATAGTTACGTACCTAGGACGGGCCGTGATTTAATTCTGATTTTTGCGTGTGTGTCTTTGTGTGTCTGCGTGTGTGTAGCTGATAAACATTGGCAGAGGGTAGGGAACGCGGTAAATGCCAAAGGCACGTCCATCCATTTCGCCAGCCCATCTTGCCGCCCTCTTTTCCTGAACATTGTGTCACACATCATGAGATTTTGTGTCAGGGAGGGGTGTGCCCTATGTGGATGGCAGGAGCCTGGGGGTTGGAGGGACCGTGTGTGTACCGGGGAGGGAGGAATTGGAGTGGGGGGTTGGTGTGGAATGGACCTGACGATGCTAATAACATTATTTTGGTCAAATGAACGTCTGGTGATAATGATTCAGTGTAACCATCCGTGAAATACAAGCTTGCGACACACTGGAATAAAGGTTACTCCAGGGAGCTCCGACAGAGCCAGGCATGCTCAGGGGATTGAGCTGTCCCCTTGATGGGGGAAACAAAATTCATAAGCACCCCAGGCCCCCTCCCTTCGCAACGCCTCCTTGCGTGTCCGAGCTGGAGGGCATTGCGATGGAGAGAGGGGGTGGGCTGCGCTGGAGCCAAGACCAAACAAAGCCTTCCTGCCTCATCCTCCTGTGCCATCCTCCCTTGCCCTCTTTGAGCTTATCCGTGCCGTTGATCCAGACGATACAGGAATATCGCCATTTCCATGCAGTCCCTGCCGGAGGGTGGAGGGTGGTGAATCGAGAGAGGTGGGGGAAAAGCTCCTTGTGTTTCTGTCGTAGGATGTACAGGAGAGCCACAGCTTTTCGGGTCCAAGTAGAGCAGGAAAAAAGCTGAAGGGCATGGGGGAGCAAAGGAAGATAAGAACCTTTTCCTCCATTTCTCCCTCCCTTCGTTCTTTCCTCCAGCCAGAACATGGGGAGTGGCCGTGCAAGCCTCAGCGGGTGGCTGGTGTGCAGGGATGGGGGAACCAAGGCAATGAGAGGGAGGCTTTTCCTGGGTTTCAAGCAGACCAGGACCCTCTCCCAGGCTAGCAGACCTGGTCAGCACCCTCCTTCTCTGGATGTGAAAGACCTCCTTGGTTGCACCCAGGCAGACGGGAGCTGGGGGAAGAAGATGCTCTTGCCGTTTCCCCAGCTGCTTCTTCTCATCTGTGTGTGACTGCGCCTGCCCAAAGGTCGCCATGTTTCTGGATCTTTCCACTTCATGGAGCAATAGCAAAAGCTGAATAAGTAGATGTGTCCAGGGCTATTGTTTGCCTTTTGCTTTTCTTCATTCTCTCTGACTTTGAGGTGCAGTGTTAAACTCTGGCCAAGTAAATGGGGCAAAGGGTGTGTCCAGTGCCCCACACTGTTGGTGTGGGTGATGTCCAGAGAGTGACAGGTTTCCCCCACTCCCCAGCTTCATGCTCACCAGAGCCAATCTTGCTTCAGCTGCCGAGCTTCATCTGTAGTTACTTTTGGATCTCTCCGTGCACCGCCTTTACTCCAGTCGCTTCAGAAATGCTTGTGCTGCAGCGTCTGTGCTTGTAGGCCAGCTATGGCCGCTGTCAAGATGATGTGATGGTGACCAGATGAGCAACAGGAAGGGGATGCTGCAGGGCCCAGGGTGCCTGCTCCCCCCTGGAGAGTGCCTCCCTGGTACCTTGCAGGGTGAAGGTGAGCCTCTGTTTATGAATTATTTGTTAGCAGGAATAGGAAAGGATGGAAAAAAGTGTTATTGTAGGTAAACTTCAATGATTACAATGTGAATATTGTAGTTCAGCAGTTCCTAATGGTGGTGGTTTGTCCTTCCTCAAGTTTGTGCAGCCAGTGGAGCAAACTGAACTTCACATAGAGCTGGAACTTACTCCTGACCCTGAATGATTTACACCCTTGAAGTGAGAGGGTAACTGAGTCAGGGGTGGTGTCAAAGGTCACCTGTGGTAGTGATGATAGTGGATTTTAAGGCCCACGTCCCCATGCAAGAAGGAAATAAGTATGCCTCTGTTGTCTCTTACTTCCCTTTTCAAGCAAGTTACCAAGCCATCAGGTGCAGGCAGTTTTTACTCTTAGTGTGTTAAGTTTGGATTTAAACCCTCAACCTAGAAAACGCCTTCAGACTGCACAAGATCTTCTGGCTGTGGTCTGGCATATTGCTGGAAGCGGAGAACTTAGTGTCTTTCTTCTTGTAACAGCAATGATATTTTGGTGGATCTACTGAACTTTTTGCTTTTGTTTTCTGCAGCCTTCTTTGGGGCTCTTGAGTTTACCTGTCTTGAGAAGCAGAGTGTATTTTTTTCCCCCTTGATGTGTTTTCCATTGTCCTCTCCTCAGATGTGTGTTCTGGGCTTGTGCGGATGGATGATACTGGGTGAGGTGTGATATGCTGTATCAAGGGTGAGGACATATAATGGTCTGGCTAAGAACAAACCGAAGGAGCCAGAAGCTTTGTGATGACCAAAAGCCGGGATAAGAGATGGCCTCCGATGATTCAAGGGACATGTTTAATTTAAAAACAAAATGCATCTAACTTTATTTGCCCCTGCACCCACCAGTATGGAAAGGAGATAGGCTTAATCTTAGGACTACTGCCAGTGTATCTGGAGCCACAAATTACCCAAATTTTAGTTAAGCCTTGAAATTTTTATCAGATCTCTTCTCCCCCTCATCTCCCTCTTCTAGTTAATAGCAGAGTCTGTCAGTCTAGCAGAGTTGGCTCTTAATTCATAGAGCAAGTGGTAAGGAAGGTATTTTGCATTTTGGAAACCAAGATGCCAGAGAGATTGGTAGCTTCCTGAAACCAGCACACTACATAATCTTGTATCAGGTTGTTTGCGTTTATTTTTCTTTGGTTTCTCCCCATGTGGGCACAGACAAAGGCAGAGAATCAAGGATGGTATTTTGACCTGTCGCTGCCAATCCAAACAGCCAGACCAAGACATGTATGTAAAAAGACATACCTTTTCTTTTATTTTTTTACCTTTTTTTTTCTTTAGAATGGAATATCATGGCTTTGGGTTGAGCTAGCTCCAGTATGGTTTTACTGAGGTCTAGTAGGAATGAAGTGTGATGTCCCCATAGTGGCATGCTTGAAAAGTTGAGCAATAAGATTCCAAGTGGAAATATACCAGTGATGTTGGAAGATCCTGCCTTCTTCCTTAAGGAAAGGTGGGATACAATTTTTTTTGTTGCCATTTGCAGAAGAAGGTGCTCCCTGAACGCTGTGGGCAGCTGTTGGGAACTGTGTACCACACAGCCAGCCTGGCAGAATCCAGAATCTGGGCTAAAGCCTGCAGCCTCTCGGGACTCTGGGCTGCTGCAGTTGTCTGGCTTTGCAGAGGGTGGTGAAGGTGTGTGTACAGCCACCGTAAGTTCAACGCTGTCTGAAACATGGCCCTTTGCCGCGGAGCGGATTAGCCATTCATCCGCCTTGCTTCTTCATATCTCTTAGAGCTTTCCCCTTGTCTCTCTGGCCCTGTTCCTGAATTTTCTCCCAGGCATGCTCCCCTGCCAGTTTCTTGTGTGCTGGTAGCAGGAGTGAGTCAGGGTGTTGGGAAGGGGATGTCAGGCATGAGGGGGGCTCTGTCAGCATACCTGTCATGTCTCAGCAGCATGCGCAGCTCCTGTCTTTTCCCAGTTCCTTTCCTCTGCCCTTGATGGTGAGGGACGACTTATTTTGAACACAATCTGCTTGTGTCATTCCTGGCCCTGCCACTTGTCATCCATCACATCATGGCAACTAATTAACACTAGTAGCTTTGGATTCTGGGAATGACAGTGCTGGGATAGTAGATTCTTTCAAAGATCCTGATGTCTCTCTTCATAACTAGGGCAGCCCAGCCCAGGAGTTTATGGACTGTATTGTCTCTTGCCTGCACCAACCCTGTAGTGAGGGTGCCTGCGTGTTTAGCCAGGAGGTTGCCCAAGGCCTAGGCCAGTCTCATAATGCCCTTGACAGTGCTGCAGCATCTCCTGCATCCAAGTATCTCCCAGCAGCCGGATAAGAGCCAAGGAATGGGGTAGAATAGTAACTGATGAGGATGGAGAGAGGTATGACGTAAATGTTTTGAAGCTGCTGGTACCTTCTCCACTGCCTTTGCCTACATATAGCTGTGTGTAGTTCCAGAATCTGTGAGTTTGACCCTGGGAGCATCGTCTGCTCACAGCAAAGCATGCTGTCCTGTGTCAGCCGAGCTGCTGAGTCTATTGCCATGTTGATGGGAGGATGTTGTAAGGAGAACCAGTGTGCTGCTCCCATGGCAGGATTCAAGGTGAGGCATCAATCATGCTGTGGGTCTACCCAGAGAGCACTTGCTCCCTTTCTCCCTCTACTTTCTGTCTTTCCTGCTGTTGTGAACCGCTTCTTGGAAGGGAAAGAATCTCATGGGTATGGAAAGGAAGGTAACTAAGCAAGAGGATGATGTTTGCCGGTCACTGGAGGAGGATAAGGAAGGGAAGAGCTCTCCAGTGGGGTAACTGTCTGATGGGACCAGCTGCATCTGCAGAGTGGGGAGGTGCCGGCTTTGTTTCAGTCTGCTGTTGCAGGCCTTTTTTTTTTTCCAATAATGTGTTAATTAAACATTGATTTCAGGAGAAAAAGGAATCTGCTTGAACTGCAGAAACTAAATCAAGTGTGGAGGAACGAGATCTGGTGAGAGGTGTGTGGAAGGACCTTCTGTCAGCTGTCTTCATGACCAGTCATGGTGGGAAGCAAGGGAAGGGCTAGAGAAAAACCTTTCACCTTAAGTTTAGAGTCCTTCACTTGTCTTAAGGGAGAATCTTGTTCCTCCTCTAACTGCACAGTTTTCAACTGATGTGTGCTGAAGAATTAGCAGGTAGCCAACTAATTTTTTTTGCAAAATATAAGTAATGAAATACTTTATTTTTATTAAAAAGCAAAATGGAAGAGAGATTTTTCCAAGGCATGTTAGTGTTCAAAAGGCTTTCTGTTCAATCTGACAGTCTCCTGATGTTCTACTCTTGTAGCTACTGTTGTATCTAAAAATTAATGAAGCTGTGGTGCAAGTTAAGTTATAAGTTAAGTCATGATGGTGTACTTCCTCTTGTTACTTGCAGGTATCTAGTAGCTCAACTGGCCTTTGTTTACTGCATGTGGATAAGTCAGTCACTGAACACGGGTATAAGATTGTTATGTGCACATTTAACATTTTCTCTTCTGGTCCTCAGAGCACTGGAAGGTGAGACAAGATTCCGATATCTCCCTCACTGGCTTGGTTGAACTCTCTTCTGTTCATTAGACTGGAAGAGCCAGTGGGAGGCTATGCTGCCCTTCTTTTGTGCTTCCACGTGTTAGAGATGCATAGGGTAGATAAGAGTCCTTGCTTTAATCCTAGATCTTATCTGGAATAAACCTCTCTGCTGATGTGAGAAATATGTTCTTACGACATTAAACAGTTTGATTTGAATTATTTTGACCACTGTGCTTTCTGTCTTCGCTAGTTCTGGGAAATAATGGAAAGGATGGAATAACCTGTCTGACCTTTCTGAGCATTGCGTAAGTCTGAATTAAAGTGATCTCACAAAGACCTTGGTTAGTTCCTGCAATAAGCGAAATGACAGCATCGTCCTGACTGCTAAATGCCTTTCTGTATTGCCTGTAATATTAGAATGCAGAGGATCTGCTGCAGCATCAGGACACAAAGGAACAAATTAAGCCATGGAGCAACTAATTTTCAGGAAGATTTTTGGCCTATTGGTGACTGGTGAAAGCCACAGAATCATAGAATGATTGAGGCTGGAGAGGACCTCTGCAGGTTGTCTGATCCAACCACCTGCTCAAGGAGGACCACCTAGACAAGTTGGCTGTGTCCAGATAGCTTTTGAGTATTGTCGAAGAGGGAGACTCCACAACTTCTCAGGGCTCCATTACCATTGCAGAGAAGGAAGGATGGTCCTTGAGTATTGATTTAAGAAGTCTGGAGTTTTTTCTCAGAATGTGTCAAACCATTATTTTTTTTTTGGTACTAGTCATAACTTTTCTCCATCCATGGAAAATTCAAAATTCTTACTTGTAAAGCATTATGAAGTCTTTGAAAGGAAGGCTTTGTGTGTCTGAGAATAGAATATTTCCAGTTGGAAGGGACCTGCAGTGATCACCTAGTCCAACTGCCTGATGACTTCAGGGCAGACTAAAAGTTAAAGAGTATTATTAAAGGCATTGTGCAAATGCCCCTAACAGGTATGGGGCATTGACCACCCCTCTAGGAAGCCTGTTCCAGTGTTTGATCACCCCCTCTGTAAAGAACTGTTTCCTAATATCTGGTCTGAAGCTCCCCTGATGCATCTTTGGACCACCTCTACATGTCCTGTCACTGAAGAGCACGGAGAAGAGATCAGCACCTCCCATCCTCAGGAAGCTGTAGAGAGCAATGAGATCATATCTCAGACTTCTTTTCTTCAATCTAGACAAACTGGGGTTCTCAGCTGTTCCTCAGACCATGTTCCTTCCTTCCTTCCTTTCAGAAGCTTTGTTTCTATCCTCTGGACGTATTCAAGTACCTGATCATCCTTCTTAATTTGTGGGAGAGAATGATTCCAGTTTTCTTTAATTGTTCTGTTACTATGGCTAGTTATACACTGCAATCTTTTTTTTTAGACCACATACAAAAAAAGAAATTTTAAATTGCTGATTGTTTTGACTTTTTGGGAGGGGGCAGAGATGGGGCATTCAGGAATCCTGCGGTGGCACTAAGGCCAACCTTCTCAAAGGACTCTGGAGGACTGATAGTGCATTCAAGTCCTGGAATCAAAATCTGCTGGTTTTTTTGGTCAGCACATGCAGTGCTTTGAAAGAGGGTATGATACAATATAATTTCAGGTATTTGCATTCAAAATACCTGCTACATGTCTGGGTATCAAATGTTAAGGGATTTATGGGAAAATACAAGGAAACAAATTGATCCTTGATGTGATTTCGTATAAGTAATCAATGAAATATGTGTTGAGGGTATATCTAACAACAGTGGACCAAAAGGCATAATTTTGTTGAGTTTTTTAAATGTGTCCCTTGTCTTCCTCGTTATTTGATGTGACCTAGTTAATGAGCTGATAGCAGCTCTATTTGGTACTAGCTTGGATCATAGAGTGACGTGGTGCCTGGGATGTTGCAGTATTTTTTTGGCAGTGGATTTTAATTTTGTTGAATAAATAGATTTTTAAGAGGCTAGAGTGAGCTACTGTTTGTTTACTTAAGACCATGGTATATCAGGTAGAAATGCAGAGTGAAGAGGGACTAACAAATTTATAGGCTCTTGGTAAGACAGGAGCTTTTTTTTAAGAAGTTTGCCTGAACACAACAGTTCTTCCTTCCATGCTCTCTTTGTTGCTGATGTGTAACACGAGGCAGGAAGTTGATCTGCTTTCTTGGCACAACATAGGTCATATACCTATTAAACTGGAAAATGACCTGAATTCAATAAGAAGAAACTTATTAAAGACAAATGAAAACTACCACACTTGGCAAGACAAAATCAAATGCCTACATGTAAAATGGGAGATAACAAGCCAGGCAACAAAACTGCAGAAAAGGATCTGGGAGGCACTACAAGTGAGTCAGAGACTGAACGTGAGTCAACAGAGTGGTGACGTTGCAAAAAAAGCAAATCTCATTTTAGGGTATATTTAAGAGGAATGTCACATGTAGCACACAGGCAGTAGATTTCTACTCTAGCAGCTGATGCTGAAGCTATAGCAGGGCACCGCATGCGGTGTGAGCAGCAAAACCAGGAGTGGTGGAAGGAGACGAGGAGAGGGCAGGCAGAGCTGTGAGCGCCACCTGCAAGGAGGGACTCCAAGAACTGGGTTGGTTTAGTCTAGAGAGAAGATTGACAAGGGACATGAAAACACTTCCAATATTTAAAAGCTTGTTTTAAGAAGACAGTGATTAATTGTTCTCTGTGTCCACTGGGAGTAGGACAAGAAATAATCAGCTTAATCTGTAGCAAGGAAGATGTGGAGATCGGGCTAGGAAAAGCTTTATGACTATTTTGATAGTTAAGCGTAAAAACAACCTCCTGAGAGAGGTTATAGTGCCCTCATCAGAGGAATTTTTCAGAGCACACCAGACAGAGAGACACCAAATTTTATCTAGGTTGTTTTGTTATAGTTTTGGCCAGTACAAAAGGGGAATTGGCTGCCTAAACTCCTGATGCCTGGTTCCAGCACCTCTTGCGTTCCCTGAAAAGCAGGCATCTCCCCTCACTGGCTGCTGTGGTGGGAGCTTGGGGAGGCAAGGCCAGGGCGAAACACTCCCTCTGCAAATGTCCCTGCAGCACCTTCCATGCCCCTGGTATGATCCACTTTTACAGTGCATGTCCCAAAAAGGCCTGCGGGAGCTTGTGCGTTTGGCAGTGTCACATTAGCATCCAGCACTGTATTTCTGCAGATCATGAACAGAGGGCTGGGACAGCTTTCCCCATCTTTGTAACTAGGAAATGCAAGTTATTTGAGATTCATCTTCTGGCTACTGGTTAATTTAGACTGGGAAGATTTGCAGATGGAAAAGATAATTTAGACTTCTGTTTTCACCTATTAAAAAACTCTGTAGGTTTGTATGGTGGTGTAATTACAAGATGGTTTTTATGTGCTCTCCTGTCAAATGTAGTGGACAAGGGCGAAGGATTTTGCTCTCTGCAACATCTTTTCTTCTGGTTGCTTGTAGAAGAGTATTGTGGATTCCACACATGCATTAGCACTTAGTGGATCTGAGAAGAGGGAGCCTAAAGCCTGATACAGTAAAGACACTTCAGTACTTGTGAAAGGGGCTTATTGCACTTGCAGAGAGGATGTTACTCAGGGAATGTGTCTCTTCTTCACTGAGGGTTCAGCAAAACCTTTCAGTGGCTACGAGAAAGTAGTCCAACACATACTAATTGTTATATTACTTCTATCTTTTCCTGAATGGGCTGTGTGGAGCCAACCAGGTCTAGGAGTGAATTTCTGAGCATCTCCAGTGCAGAGAGATGGTTCCACTAACAAACCTTCTCAAAGAAGGAAGTTTTTTTTCCCATAACAGATCATCCAGGAATATATGCTTGTTAGACTTGGGCACTACATATGTGCACAGTTTATAATACAACCATTTTCTACTTTCTTACATAAACCTGTAACTGCAGGCTCTTGCCATTCTTCAGAATGAGTGGAGGATGAAGATATTATCCTCTACTTCTTGGTGCTGGAAGTGAGTCAGGGTTGGAACACAAAAGTAGGAGGCAGCAGTTTGTGTGTAGGAAGCTTGTTCTGTCCAAGGAAAATCTAAGGGTTATATGCAGGGTGTTAGTCCTGCTGCACTGCAAGGCTGGTATCATCTTCTGGAGCTGAGTTCACACGCACTCACGATTTGGAGCATATGGAGAGCTCATCAGATTCAGGCCTGAAGGGATGACTGGTGAAATGGCCAAAGGTAGGTTGGGATGTAATTATTTGTTTATGAGGCCCCATATTGCACCAAGTAATAATTGTTTATGAACACTGCTGTGAAGTCAGGAGGGAAACATTCCAACCCAAGGAGATAGTGAGATATAACCTAATTATTGTTGTTATTATTATCCCTGCCTATTGTCGTAGCACCTACACAATCCTGGTTTAAACACAGTGCAAAAAATGTTCCCTGCCCCAAAGAGCTAGCAAGCAAAGGATGAGACAGGAGACAACAGATGGACACAGATAACTGGGGGAGTACAAAAAACCAAAGATTGGTCAGCAGGATGGTGGTATGATAGCATGTTGACAGCTTAGTTGTTGTCAAGCTTTCTGTAGGCATGTGGCAAAGGATTACAATAATAATTCAAGCTGTGGCCTTTGCTTTGGTGTTTTTGTGTGTGCATCTTCCATCTGTTTTATTTAAACAACTTAATTCTCACTTGATGAGGTTTTGCTGTCCCAAAACTTCCCATCATTCATCTGATGTAGGTAGGGAGACATACTGGTCCAACAATGGAGCGTCCACTGCAATTTTTAAGGGAAAATGTGGGGTTTTTTACTATGGAAAGAGAATGAGACATCGTGGGATTTTGTTCCTGTGTGTTTAAAAAAGTATGCTGGAAAAAGATGGATGGATTTCAGCAGG
>NW_009716389.1:10250-14551 GCF_000703405.1 Apaloderma vittatum
GTAAGTGGTGTAAGGCAAGAGGTTTGGCCAAAGTGGTATCTTACCAAGGTGAGGCAAAGCCTATCTAATCCAATTCACACGCAACAATTTTGTGCACTTAGGTGATGTCCTTGATGCTGTATATTGGTGAGTGCAAGAGACCCTGAAATAGTGGAGGGCTCTGATTCAGTTGCACAGTGAGCAGTCCTTCCATGTGGATGGCTGCACCCCACTGCTGGGAAACTTAAGCATGCTTGGCCTTAGGGGCTCTGCCAGTGGCTGCATTCACACGTGTGTCTGGTTTTGGGTGCTACCTTGAGAGGGCCACAAAAGGCAGGATAGACATTGAGTAATTTTAGGGTGTCCTCCTTTCTGAATTTGAATTACATCAAGTAATTTCATGTGGTGCTGTGATATCTTCTCTCTTTTACTAGGTGTTTTATCTTCACACAGTATGCCAACATCAGGCATGTTATAAATGTGCCTCCTATTAACCCTTATGTTGCTAACACCCATCTCCCACTTTGGCCTGCCATGCCATTTATTGTTCAGCAGCCTAGAAGTGATTGTGGGATATTAGATGCAGCTGCATATTTTATAGCATGTCTGTGATAGTGAGTGGTTAAACTGGCCTAAATCTTAAAACTGGAACTGTCCAATTGAGTCTTATGTAAGTTATTTTGGATGAAGTGGTTGCCAGGAATCCTCCAATATAGGCAAACTGCAGAATTATGGGACCATTAGAGCTAGAACATGTGTTTGGGGCAAGTGTTTATGGAAAAGGGAGTTGGCTGTTTTGGGGTTTATTCCTGGCTCTGCTACGGAATTCTGTGTGACCTTTCCAACATGACTGCAAGTGACCTCCCAGTGACATCACTCATTGCTGCACCCTTCAGTGCTGTTGAGGCATCTTGTCTGGTCCCAGGGACTTGAATATGTCCAATGTGCTTAAATGGTCCCTAGCTCAATCTTCCTCTGCTGTCGGTAATTTTTCAATCCCCTGGATCCTTCCAGTGGGCACATGGAAGAGGAGCGCTGAGAACACTGAGGCAAAAAGGGCGTTGAGGACCCAAGTGCTCTTCTTTTACCATCCCCTCTCCTATTCAGCTTTGGGCTTGTGGTTTCCTTAGTCATCCTCTCGTGACCGTTGTGCATTTAGAGCCCCTCTAGCTGCCTTTCATGTTTTGTGAAATTTCATGCAATTTCAAGCTTTTTTAATTTTCATCTTCTGAGGCAGAGTTTCAGTATTCTTCCTCAGGAGCACACCTCCACTTTCACCTTCCACTTGCTTCCTTTTGTGATTGAGCACTATCAAGAGTTTCTCATTCAGCTCCGTGCTTTTTTCCACACCCACTTGACTTCCCACACATTGAATTGGACTGTTCTTATGCTTTGAGAAGTTTATTCTTTAAGATCAGCCAGGTCTCCTGGGCTGCTTTGCTAGATTACCCCATGTAAGTGCTGAATGAATTGATTTCTTAGAGCTCTCCAGTGATCCTTCTGTCACCGTAATTGTGCTGGGAAAATGGTTCTGTTTGTAAACTGATTTATATGTCATTTCAGATTTGGTTGTTCTTTTCTGTTATTTTTGTCTTTCTCCATGTTAAGCACATTATACCTCTTCTATCTGTTTTCACGTAAGTCTTTTCTGTTTGCTTTATAGTATTTTTTTGGAAACTATGTCCAGATGTTTTAATGTGCTTTTATTTTGAGATTTTTTTTTAATTTATTGGGTTTTTTTCTTTGTATTTTTTTCTCCTGACACCTCCCTTCTTTATCCTGTCAGTGGTAAATAATCAAATAGAAAGGGCAGGAGGCACAAACTTATTTTTTCATTCTGCCATTGTGTTATTTCATGACAAAAGCAAATTGCTATCTCAATTTTTTTATCTCTAAAATGGGTCTCAAATTCAATAGGAGTTTAAATTCTTTTTGTTGAGGATCCTAGACAACAGACCAATTTATTTAATCACATTTCGTACACTCTTCATCATGGGATTGTTTTGAGATTCTATCCCGAAGTGTTCTCTCAGTTAATGGTTGTCAAACTTAGCGACAGAGGCTGCCAACCTCCAAAATTCTGTGCTGTGCACCAGGTACCTTTATCCTTAGGCTTTTCATAACATTGCCCTTGAAAGTCTACAGTATCGTTTCAGGCAGATTAACTATGTTTAATTGCCAAGACCCTGATGATCAATAGGTATTTAGAAACTGAACTAATCAAGTTACATATTCCATGTAAGAGTGTTGCCAGCCCTCCATGGATGTTCTGTGCCATTGCTCAAACTAGTAAACACATGGGTTCCTTGTTTTAACCCCTTCCTCCCCAATGCTCCCATGATCTATTTGTGCTCTTAGTCCTCCAGACTTTATGAAGAAAAATCCATCTTTATGTTGTAATTGTTTGGAGAGGAGACTAGTTTTAGTGGCTATTAATTGCCCAGTCATTCACAAGAAACTTCTTGTGTGTGGTGATGTCCAGCTGTAAACAAAAGGTTTTCATTCTGGTTTGTGTCTCTAAAGCATGCCACTCTGTGGCCCCTAATAAAGATATCTTTCTATAATTGATGAACCCTCAAGTACTGCACCCAGGAGCAATGTCCCAGAAGACTGTATCCTGCAGAAAGAAGTGAGATGAGTGTTTGTTGGAATACTAGCACTGTATGATACCAAGTTCTTGCATGCCTTTCCATTTCAGGTATGCATTTCAAAGGGCAGAGACCTTAATTTAGAAAATTTTCTAGATCAGAAAATTACCAGTACCTTCACACAGGTCTCTTTTGGAATGAGTGAGGTTGGAGAAGGGGTTTGCTAAGTGCTGTAGAAGGGTGCTATGAGAAGTTTCAAGGTAGTATCTTGGCATGCATGCAATAGTAAAATATTGGTTAAACCCCTTAGTTAATCTTGTCTGTGTAATGGGCTTTCCGTTGTACTCCTTTTCCTGCACTAGATGGTTATGGTGAATAATGGCAGTATGTGGTGTACCTGTAAGATCTGATTTTATAGCAGCCTTGCACACAGGGAAGATAAGACAGGTGAGGCAGCCTCTGCTGAAGCCAACCACACAGTACTTATTCTAATGCTGTTGATGTTGTGTCTAATCTAAAACGTGAGCAGACATAAGACTTAGTAAATTGATGACCTCACTGTCTTCCCATCTTTCTCTCCTGATAACTAGATGGCTAAGAGGCTAAGGCAGTGATAAAACTGGAGAACTCAAGCTCACCTAAATAAAGCTTGCATTTTGGATGGCTTAGTATGATTAATTTCTTCCCTGAAGTCCTGGCTTCAAATACTGATGTGAGACCATAAGTGCAAAAGGCATGTGAAGGTCTTCAGTTATTCCTTGCTTGGTGTTTATGTCTATGGCAGAAGTAGCCCAGGAAATTTGGTGTGTGGTAAGGCCTGGGAGAATCAAGAGGGTTGTGAGGAAGGGTTGTGGGAGAAGATAGGTCATGGACTGTTTGGCACACAGCTCTCCGGTAACTTTCCCAAAAGACAAGCAGGCATGTTCTCAGACTCTTATAAAGTCTGCAAGTTTGCAAATTCTGGTTGTGCACACTCCTTGAACCCCCTGCCCCTGGACCAAGATAGCACTTGCTGGTTCCTGCTGTGGTAATATCTGTTGGCTTCCACCTTTTCCCAGCACAAGGGAAACCTTTTGTGGAGCTGAGGCTCATTCTGGCTATGACAGTGTTTTTCATAAGGCTCAAACTTTTATTCTCCACCTCATTCCTTTGAACTCTACCCACCGCTCTGTGAATGCTAACACCAGCCTATAAATTATCCAGCAGGGCTCTGGCACTTTAGCAGCCTGTGTTTTTAGTGGCGTGCATGCATAATCGATCTGGGAGACTGCCTCTGCTTTTAACTCGGGCATTTGCAGAGACCTTAGACTTTCAGAGTTTTCAATCACAGCTGCCTGTATATTCGTTCACTTCTCAGACTGCCTTTTCCTCTGGCAGCCATACATACACCTTTGCATCTGACTGGGCAGCATGTCATGTCACAGCATAACTTGCCATAAGTTTGGGGGTAAGGCTATAGGCAACCTTCCTATGAGGTGCGGGAGCAACAGGTCACTGCAAGCAACTTTTCTGTGCATCAGACTTTTGAAAGGCTCCATCCTGACTCACTGCTTGGGGGTTGGGAGTGTGTGTGTCTTTGTTCACTGGTGTGGCTTATCTGTCAGCCTACTGAGCGGGTGCTGCTCTCCTTTTCTCATTTTCCAGGTGAAACTCTTAACATTGTAAATGTGGTCCCTGTGACTCACTGCTCTTAGCTTCTCTAAGTAGCTGGAAAGTTGTCTTACACAGTTGCCT